>NW_028324312.1:7235019-7355019 GCF_058129835.1 Hydra viridissima
TGCTGAAATTGAGAAACAATTTAAAATAGGGAAAAAAAACAAACTCTTAATGTAGTATAAAAATATAAACTTATCATAAATAATTTACATCTTTTTACACTTTTAAGGTTGCTTTAAAATTAAAGTTTTAAGGCTGTTTGTAACATAAAACAAAACAGGTCTGTTATTTTGATAGCTTTTAACACACTAATGTGTCTGAAGTGATATTTCTTGTCTAATTTTTTGTATTTAATGTTTGACAACATGAATTAAAAATTGTAGGTCCATTAAGAAAATCCTCAAAATTATATCAATGGATTTCAAATTTATATCAATGTCAAGTCAAACTAAATCTGGCAGACATGTACCAAAGTTTGAAAATAAATTTGATTTCCAGAACTAAGCATGCTAACAAGTTAATATATAATTGATGGAAGTGCTTTTTCTGTCCACTAAGTATTAAACATAACTAATGCAGGTAATAATATGAAAAAGACATTAGGCTATTAATCCTAAACCTCAAAAACTTAAATAACAAATAGATTTGAGCAGCACAAATAAAAAGAGACTTTCTTTGAAGATACTTTACAGTTATTTGTAAATGTAACTAGCCTGCTAACTTTGATGATAATTCGGAAGCAAAGTGACTGAGCCTTTACTTATCAGTGTGCTGGTCATAATTCAACTAGCCAAAAGCAACTTCAAAACAAATTAATTGATAAGAACTAATTTACTATAACTTACTGTATACATAGGTGTAGTAATTTAAATACCAGTGTATATCCCAGTAAGCACATAACATTGAAACAACGTTGAAATAACGTTGATTAACGTTATTTCAACGTTGTTTCAACGTCGTGTGCTTGCTGGAATAGTATTTTTAATATTTCCATGTTGCAGTTTTAAAAATTATGAAATTTTTCTGGAGGCTGTGTTTGGAGAAACGAAAAAAAGTTGAAAATTTAAATAACTATTTTATATTTAATAATTTTTTTTAATTTTATAATTTTTTTCAAATAAACTAATATATATTTTAGCTTTTGTTTCTACTTTTGACTTTGAGTTAACAATTTTAACATTATTTTAATCTGATTTTAAATTATAATTAAATTCAATTAAATTAATTTAAATATTGATTTTAAATCTGAAAGTGATTTTAAAATTAATTTAAATATTGATTTTAAATCTGTAATTGATTTTAAAATTAATTTAAATATTAATTTTAAATCTGTAATTGATTTTAAAATTAATTTAAATATTAATTTTAAATCTGTAATTGATTTTAAAATTAATTTAAATATTAATTTTAAATCTGTAATTGGTTTTAAAATTAATTTAAATATTAATTTTAAATCTAAAACATTTCTCATCCAAGATATTTGTTACTGCTGTCGTTGTTGTTAAACTAAGAGTATCTTTAATAACAAATAAAATAAATTTAAATCACTTACCTGATGAGATGTAAGTAAATTTAAATTTCCGTGTTGAAGATCTTTGGCCGGAAAAACAGTAATATTTAGTAAAGTCATTGAAAGTTTATTAACCTAAAACGAAAATGAATTCAAAGAATGTATTTCGAACATATATATGCCTTACTAGCAATAAGCATGGAAATATCAATATCAATATATTTTGTGTTTGATAGAAATGTAACAAAACGCAGGTCATTGCAAATAAGGATTCGCTTAAACGAAATGACCTAGAAATACTTTGTAACACTTCATAACTTTGTCAGAACTATTAAGAAAGTAAAGCATAAACCAGTCTCACAAATAAAAATTTATAACTTTAAAACAATTACCTAAAAAAAATAAAATGGACAATCTAAAAACACGACTAAAAAAAACGTATAAAGACACTGTTGTTACTTAATTTGCGCAACTTTTGATTTTAATTTCCACATCTATTTTTTATTTAAGCCTCATAAAGCTTCACCTTTAATCCTTGATTAAACTGCCAAATTTAATTCTTGCTCTAAGGTCCTACCCATTTAATAATTTTTTTTTCTTCTGTTTTATTACTTTCGGTTTCGTTTATTATTTTCCGTTTCGTTTATTTGTTTTTGTTCATGACAATGACAATGATAAGAATCTTTTGACTTTAAAATCAATACTTAGATCACTAATCTTTTGACTGCGATGAGAATCCAGTTTTTGTAAATTTTTTTAAAATCAACTTCTTGGTAGACAAACTCCTGCCTATAGCATCAGCAAGCCAAGGTCTGGCCCTGTTTAGGGCTTTAGCTTTTCAGTTTAGATAGAACTTAAGTGAGCAATTTTATATGAGTACTTCATCTTGAGGAAATTTTTAAAAAATTAAGAAATATAAGTAGTTTTGGGGGGTTAAAATTTATTTATGCAACAGATATTTTGGTTTCAAATTTACTTACTAAAAAAAACAAGTGGATTAAAAAGTGTTTACTTGTTAGCAAGATAATTGGAGCAATTGCTCATCTAATTTTTCTTGCTCTATTGTGTTGCAACTGCGGCTGAGTGATTTTTTGGTTACAGATTTCCGTTTATTTTTCCCTTTCCATATTTTAAAGAACGTCTTAAAGTAAACATTTTGTTCCAGCATCAAAAAGTATTTTCAAAAGAATTAGAGGTAAATGGAATGGCCAATTGTTCTGGGAACGTGAAGAAATCATTCATGCACAAGTTTCCCACCACCTAAGGATGTCAATATTTAGGGAAGTTAGGCCGTGGAATACTTTTGTAAATGTTGAATTCAGTTTTAATCTTTGACTTTTCTTTCATTAATAAAACCTCCGAACCTCCTAGGTTATTTTTTCAGTTGAAGCCTGTCTTTAAAAACAACTCTTGTGTTGCACATATATTGTTTTTACAGACCACTTGAGATATTTTGCATGTTTCGATATTTCACATGGTGTTGTAACACTGAGTGCTTGTTGAAGTTTCATAGTCTGTCAGAGTAGTTGTACTCAAGTTGTTGATGAGGTTGCGTGAAGTTTAAATTATGTCAAACAGTAGAGATGTAATGGATAGAAAATAAAAATAAAATACAGAAAAAACAGAGAAAATAAAAAAAGGGAAAAGGTATGTATACATCCGTAAACGCCAATTCAGAGGGCTCGTACATAAAAACTACGTTAACAAAAATGTTCCAGAAAGATCTGCTGGTTCTGACTGTAAGTGCAGATTGCGTAATTAGAGCCAAGTGCCGTTGCAATTGCGCAGCAATATTATTGAATGAATAAATTTACTTACTAAAAAAAAATGCGTTTGACTCTAAAAATGAGCTATAATAATGATGATGATGCTGATGATGATGATGATGATGATGATGATGATGATGATGATGATGATGATGATGATGATGATGATGATGATGATGATGATGATGATGATGATGATGATGATGATGATGATGATGATGATGATGATGATGATGATGATGATGATGATGATGATGATGATGATGATGATGATGATGATAGATGTGTATTTTAGTTGAATTGTTGTCTGTTAAGAAATTAATTTGAGGAAGATTAAATACGAAGAATTCCACAGAAAAAGAAAAAAAATCATTCAGTTACAATATTGAACTCCAAGGGGGAAAAATGAAGAACTTCAAAACAGCGTTCGTATCATTACATGGAATAACACCAAGCCGACTTTGAAGATTAACAAACATGAAGGTTCGCGATAAAACACCAGTAGATACGAGAAAGGAAAAAACGAAGTTTTAATGCAATGCCAGGAGAAAATTGTATAAAATTGTTTAACCATATTAGCTCGTATAATGTGAAGACTAGTCATTAATACGGAAAAATAATAAAGTATCTGGATGTGCAGTTGAATAAAAACATATTGAACAATTATTTTTGTAATAAACATCCAGGGAATAAAACTTTCATATTTTCTTTTGGAGATATTTTAAAGAAAATTTTAGTTTACGCTAAGGCTGCCCCCCAGAGAGTTATTTGCCGCAAATGGGAAGAATGAGGCTGAGAAATTAAGTCATCTGAACTGAATGAAAGTGCTAAAAAGGCTGCTAATGATTTTTTGTACCATAGTTTGGAAATCTCCTTTTAGCTCAAAAACAATATTTAGACAAACTCTGATTGTTGATTGGATGTCTGTTTCTGCAATCGAACATAGCATCGTGTTAAGATTACAGCTAAAAAAATCCCATAGATTTTTTAGTAAATACAAAATGTATGTTGACTTTTAGCCAAATTTACAAGCAAACTCTCAAATAAAATGGTGTTTGCAAACTCGCAGGTTTTGTCTCTCATTTCTTCCCCCTTTAGAATGATAGTGGTTGCCATCATTTACTTTGAGTTCTATCTGGTCCAAAGGTCTGCGCTCGAAGTTGATCCTTAAAATTTTAAAAGTTCTTGTCACTATTGAAAAAAAATTCTCATATCAGTGGCAAATATGGAAAACAGGATCGAAATAAATAAGTTAATATCTTGATTTTTTACAGACAGTTTGTATTTCTGTTTACAAATTACCAAAACATTTTGTACTGATTTGAAACAAACTTAATCAATGACATATATACACTGATTTTATTAAATGTAATTTTAATAAAATCTTCTTTTTGTGTTTGTGAATGCCTCTTATGTTTCAAAAGAGTGTTTTTAGATGAATTATAAAACAAATCTAAATAATTGAATTATAATTAAGTATATATAATTAAACTAAAACCTGAGAATTTTATTTCTTCAGGATACTAACAACAAAATTTATGAACCTATTAAGTTTTTAAATGTTCTTTTTACATTCTTACCCGCATTAATCTTTTTCTTTCTAGTGTGATTCATTTCTTACCCGCGTGATTCATTTTATACTTATCCATCAATCCAATACTTAGAGGGGAATTTTCTTCAAAATCACAGAGAGTCACCCTAGAATTGATTTATTGTTGTCTAAAATCGGTTGGTTTTAGGCTTTTTAGCTTCTTTTTCTGCTCATTTGAGTTGATTTACTTCATTAATTTTTTATTTTCTTTGGATTTTTTTTAGTTTTTTTTTTTTTTTGCATGAAACTGACTTTTTCTCTTCGAAAAAAAAACTCTTCATCTCATTTTCCATTTCTTTTTTCATGCAGTGTTTTACACTTACCAAATGTCAAAGCTGGTAAAAATTGGTAAAGCAGAAGCTGCTGTAGCTGGTTAAGATGATGCTAAACGTTGTACTGTTGACAATTGTGTTGAATTCATTGGTGGATTAAACGTTTATGAGGTAGCTAATGCCTGTTGATTGATGCTATATTTGTTGAGTGGAAAAAAACTCAGTATATCAATTAAGTAAGTATATATTGAAAACCAGCGATAGCGTGCAAAGCACTTACAAATTTATGAACAAAGCTAAAATAATTTTAGTTTGAAAAAGTTTAATAAGTATAATAATAACAAAATTAAAAAATAACTTAATTTTGAAAAAAGTTTTCTTTCCATAATTATTATGGAAAGAAAACTTTTTCAAACACAAAAATACTAAAAAAAATCTATTTATGGTAAAAAGTTATATACATAGGTTTGAGTAATCATAATTCCTACGGGGGTTAGTTGCAACAAATCTCTTGGGAAAAGTTGAACCACAAATGTAACTGCGGGTTTAACTGATTTCACTTACTTTCCTAGTTGCTCCTAACAGCTCACGGTACTTTTAAAAAAGCTGATTACAAAAAATTCTAATTGAGTTTCTTAAGATGTTAGACAGTTTTATATACAGAAGTTTCTTGTAAATTTCTCCTGGAGTTTTTTCTTAAGTATAAAATTTATGTGAAACAATATAAATGACAGCCTAACGAATAGTGTTTTATGCTGATGGTAATAATCGCTCTTTTAAAAAAGAAAACAAATTACCGACAAATTAACAACTTTTCTGTGGGCTCTGCAAGCTTTATTTATTTAAAGTATTATATTGCAACTTGCCCTAAAACGGGGGTAAAATGCAGCTTTTTTTTCCCTTTCCTTTTTTATCCTCTCCCCCTGCCTTAATTTTGAAGAACATTAAAAAACAAACCAAAAAAACATCTTTTTTGGTTTAATTAAAATAACTTGGTTTAAAAATTTTTTTTTTTAAAAAAAAAAGCATCTTTTTCTATTGAAAGATGATTAAAATAAAATCTGTTTAAAAAATTTTGTAAAAAATCCTTATGCGTCCCTTTGATTACTTTTTAACAATGACAAGAGTGATTCTAAAGAGGAACTTTCATCCACTATAAGTTTTAACCATTTTAAATTTTGGTCATTGTAAATTTTCTTTCTCATTTTATTAACGGAACTTTCGTTGTTTTTCGCCGGTTACAAATTCTATGTAAAGTAAGAACATGCCAAGATTAACTTTACTTGGTGAGGGTAGGGGAGATCGGAGCTAGTTGGCTACAGGGGTAAGTTGACACACTGCTTTTAACTTTGAAATTTTCCACCAGAAATTTCCGAAATTCACATGGAACCTTTCCACTTAACTAATACATCTTTCAGTATAGTATCAGGGCTATAAGCGCATGCGCATAGAAGTTATAGCGATTTTTGTTTTTTTTACTAATTTTGTAATTTTTGTAACAATATTACTTTTTCAATTTTAAAAAGCAAAAGCATTAGCCACAAGAAAACTCGAATAGATGTAGGTGTTGTATGGTTCACTCTAACCAGTCACATTTTGTGTTTCTCAATATTTCGCGTTTTTGGGGATTTATAAGCCATTTTGTGAGCAAAAAGCTTTTGGGGTTAATTGGCATAATGATTGCGGGGCTAGTTGTCAACATGTGCCAACTTACAACTTTTCGCATTAGCCCTAATTTCACTTAAGTTGTATAACACTACAGATCTACAGACATGCAAAATTACAAAAAAAAGTAGACCGGCCTGTAAATTCTAAAAATGTTACAAAAAATGCTGTAATGTTATTTTTATAGAAGGAAAGTTTATTCGATCGACTTAAGGGCAATAAAACTTAATATCAAAAAATATTGTTGGATAAAAATAATCAAGAGTTTTCATAAAAAAGATGCGCTTGAAATTTATACTTCATTTTACTGAACTTGTCTCTTTTTATATGGTGTGCCAACTTACCCTAAGAGTATAGGCAACTTACCCCGGCCCGGGGTAAGTTGGCATATAATTTTTTCTTTTTTGGAAGCCCTTTTTGGGTCATTAATTATTATTTTTTAATGTTTCACACTTTGAACATGCTTGCCAAATCCATATTCTTTTGAACTGCAGTTTGATATCCTCAAAAATGTTTACCCAAAAATACACAGAGCTCAAAAGTTAAAACTGTAGCAAACTAGCCCCGGTCTCCCCAAATTATTTCAGATATGGTGCGAGCGTGCACTATCTTTTGGGGATTGAGACACTGAAATATTTAATAAAATAAGTAAACAATAATTTATAAAATATAAAATAATTCATAATAAAAAAAAAAGAAAAAAAAAAAAAATTAAAAAGATTTTCTAAAAAATGTTTATAAAAATTTAAAAAAAAAGTCACCAAAAAAAAAAACAACTTTCATTTCCAAAAAAGTTTTTTAAAGTGAAAATATGCGCCTTATTATAAGGCAAACCAAAAGGCGGATATTGGCTGCAACCCTGAGTAGATAGCTCTTAAGTAAAACTTTTGTTTATAGCTATTTAATTGTTAAAAGATTGTAATTATAAATAATAAAGAATTTTTTAATGAACTATAAAAATTTGGTGAACTATAAAATTTATTTTTCGAAAACAAATCTTGTATTCAGCGTGCTTTTCTTAACTGCGTAATTCCAGAAAGTTCGCAGAGTTATCTGAGAAAAGCGATCTTTTCTGTCTTCCATGACTACGAGTGTTCACAAGAGAACAACTCAAAAGGTAAAGAAAATACCGACAAAATATTATCACTAAAGAATTGCAGATGGAGTATTACTATTCCTCCAATGATTCCCATGCAACCTATTGTTAAGTGAACTTCCAGCAGTTCGAGTGTCTGGTATTGCATAGTATAAATGTTCGGGTTTATCCGGTGGTGAAGTAATTTCTGTTCTACGAGTAAAATTAGGCCGCGATTTAGCCTTTGTTTCAATGAAATCAATCGGCTTCTCGCTGTCTGACGAAAATTCATCTTCACTAAGATCAGTGAATGATTTAGGAGGAAGAGGAAGATGATCAACAGAGCTTTTTTTATCTTGTGATTTAGCCGGTATGTAAATTACGCTTCTATGTCTGTTACTCCGTTTTCTTTTACACCAATATGCAATTACAGCACCCAAAATGACAATTATAAATGTGAACGTTGCACAAGCAATTATTATAATGTATTTTAGCGGAAAAGCATTGTTATTAAAATTTGTTTGCTGCCCTGTTTCATCTGTTAATTTTGGAGCTAAAGATAAAAAAAAAAAAAAGCACACGAATATTACAGAGAAGATAAAAAATACAGCATAAGAAAATTGCAGAGAGGTTAAAAAAAATGCACAAGTATATTACAGAGAAGATATAAAGGTTGCAAAGAGAAGATAATAAAATTGCTCAAAAATGCTAAATTTAAGAAATTTTATTAGAGAATCAAAATGTCTAAATATTCTGCTTGGAGTTACTCAAAATTTTTCCCAAAATAAAACTATTTATAAATTCAATAAGGGTATAAAATGATTTTACCTGTTATAGTTAAGGTAGCAGCACTATATTGTTTCCCATACTTATTTGATACAAAGCACTGATAAGCCCCAGCATCTGTGTATTGAACAGAATTAATTTCCAGTATACCGCCATTGATTTTCATTGAAAAACTAAATAAGGTACTTGATTTAATTCTCAACATAACTTGAAACTTTATTTTTACATTTTTTATTCATTACATTTTTTATTTACAAACATCCAATAAGAGTAAATGTCATACTTTCCCACATCATAGGACGACAAGAGACTCCCATTTCTATACCATTCATAAGTTATTGGCTCAGTTCCAAAAGCTGAACATTCAAGGCTTACATTGTCACCTTTAGACACAGTTTTTGGTGTAAGACTTTTGTTAAAAGTTGCTGGAACTAAATCCAAAAAAATGATATTGTAAAATTATTTTTGAAGGAATAACTCAACTCTGTTTTTTAAGTTTATTCCCTAAAATAAAATTCTATAAACTGAATTTTACATTTTAAAGACTAAATCACTTTTTCTAGATGTTTTCTTACTTTTTCTAACTTATTAAATGAAAAATTTTTAAGTAAATTTTTGGGGATAGTTCATTAATTTGAAGTGCAATTAAAATATCCCTTTGAATATTGACTTCAATATTGATTCACTAGTTTGTTAAAAAGTATGAAAACACTTGTTTTAATGCAATTGCAATTTTTCTCTCCAATATTTGTCAAGTTCGTTTTTATCAAACAGAATTTTAAATGAGACTGAACAACAATGCATAAAACAATTGTGGCCTGGCATAATTCCAGCATAGTTTTTGATTTTTTTAGCATAAATGGAAAAAAAAATCAAAAACTATTTCGAAGAATTAAAATTTGAAAAAACCACTTTTACTTTACTTTAAAAACAACATTTAACTCAGTTTAACATAATTTCTAAGTTATTTTTTCTTTGTTGAAGAGATCATAATAAGTTTCTAATTCTTTTAACTTGATTATCTGTATTCTATTGCTTTAACTCATTTATATATACTTTTTTTTTTTTTTTTTCCGTTTAGTATCAATACTTAATTTATTTCATTTTTTTCCAATTCTAAAAAGAATTGCAAATAAAAATTGCTCTTAATTCATGAAGAAAGATATTAGTTATAATAGTAAACAAAAACAAAAAAAAACTGCAACTTACTGGCAATTATGACATCACCAATAGATTCAGCTTGTCCGACTCTGTTCTTTGCTAAGCACTTGTATTGCCCATCTACTTGATTGTCAATTCTTTTGATTGTTAACTTGCCAGGTTGGTAAGGATTTATGCCATACCTGGAATCATTCCAATTGACAAGGACACCATTTCGAAACCAAATGATATCAGGTTGAGGGCTATGAAAATTATTTACATCTTATTATTTATATTGAAAAGTTTAACTTTAACTATTGTATTTTTCTTTCAAATAACATGTAAAGTTAAGCAGCTGGCTTAAATGTATTGAATATAAATAAAAAAGATAATTGGCTAGCATAGCCAACTTACAAAAGTTGCTTAAAAAAGAAAATGCTATGCAGGGGTTTTGAAAAAAAAAACCTTGTGTAGTTTGTCACAGGGGCTTTTGGAAAAATAATTTTATGATGTTAAACTGCTGCTAAAAAACCCAAAATAACTTTAGTGGTTTTAACAGTCTGAATCTAAATATGGTTAAAAGTCTTTTTATTGATATTTTCTATCTGTTTCATGTGTTTTTAAATGCATAAAATTTGAAATTTTAAAATCAATAAGTTGCTTTATGAGTATGATTTATTGTATTTTGTCAACCAAATAATTTACGACAAGAAACATTATAGGTCCATATTCTTAAATAAAAAAATCACATTTTTGTAATGAAATTGTGAAGTAAATTTTGTTTCAATTTTGTACATTAAAACAATGCACAACTGAAAGACTTGATTCATCTTACTTTCCAACAGCTGTTTTAAAGACTTGTTTAATCTTAATATTATTTTAAAGACTTGATTCATCTTACTTTCCAACAGCTGTGCATGTCAGAGTAACTTCTTCATTTTGATAACCAAATGTTTTAAGTGGGAGTTTTGTGTGGATCTGAGGTTGAAGGTCAGTTGATACACCTAAAAGTTAAACATAAAGCTAGCAATAAAAAAAGTCTAATTTAGTCATAAAAAAAAAAGAAAAATTCAGATGGAAGAGTGACTAAAATGTGAATTTAGTTGTACTTGATGTAGTTACTCATTTGGAGAAGAAAAATTTAATTAGATACCAGTAATTCTTTTATTTTCTTTGAAAAACAAGTGTCATCAAAGAAATTAATAAAACTGACAAAAAATGCAGATGCTATTTAAAATGTTACAGAGGAAAGTTGTTTAAGTTAAAGCTAACTATTTTCTGAAGATTAGTTTGACAAGAAATTAGAGCAATGAAAGTACTTAGATGACTAGTAAAAATATAATTCTTAGGGAACTCAGGCATGTCACTCTAAATTTTACTTCTTTGTTTTTATATAGATCATCAAGAACTTTACTAAGCTAATAAGCATCTTTTCATATGAAAAAGAAAAAAAAAAAACAAAAACAAATACAAAACAAGAATATCTGTTTTTAATGTTTGTCAAAAGTAAAATATTAAAATAAATGAATAAGGAAAAAACATTATGAAAAAAACATACTTCCATCAACAAAAAATTTGTGAGCAACAGAAGCAACAAAATCTTCTCCCATTTTCAGAATGCAATGCAAGCCAACTCGATTAACTTCTTCCACATCATACTCACTCAAAATTGAATAAAACAAACCTGAACCACCACTCACAAAAACCTTATTACGATCTTCCTAAAGACATTGCACTTCAAATTAATGAACAAAAAATTTTACATTTAATAAGTTAGAAAAAGTAAGAACACATTTAGAAAAGTAATTTATTCTTATATAAAAACCTTGAGCAATTTTCTTCATTATGTTAATATTTTTGTTATTGTATTACATTTTATTATCATATTAGATTAAACTTTTTAAAAATAATTATTTTTAATAGTGCATTATTTTATTATCATATTATATTTTTTTAAAACTTAATTAGTTGTTGCATTAAGAAAAAAATTATAGTAACAGTAATATAAACATATAAACAGACATCAAAACTCAAAATTTTAATTTAACCTTTTTTAATACTATTGAAATTAAAAAAGTAAAATAAAATTTCAAATTAATTTGTAAGCCTACAATAATTAAAAACAAAAAAAAGATTGTTGACAATAACTAAATGAAACACACCTGCAAAATCTTTGGAGGTTTTGTTCCAATACTCCATAAGTATTTTAATGGGTAAGCATAACTATGTGATGGACAAAAGATTTCTTTTGGTAATCCTAATTTCACTTTTAGATTTATAACTGGATCATTTTCATCATATCCAGTATTAAATTTACCAATAGCTAAACATATAAACATGTGCATGACTAATAACTAAAGAATATTGCAAGATGTTAACAGAGGACTCAAAAAGCATTTAATAGAATTTGAACTCAACTCAAAATTCATACTTTTTATTTTAATATCTTCTTCCTTGAAAATTCTTCCATGTTCATTAACAGCAACACATCTATATTTCCCATCATCATTTTGATAAGTCACATTATCTATGGTGATTTTGTTCTTTGATATTTTTGTTGTTCTTGACTCATTCATTATACTTCTACCATTTAGCTGAAACTCAATATCTGGCTCCGGATTTCCTGTAACCTGGCATTCAAGCTCCAACCTTCTGGATTTCTTTGGTCCAACAACATCAACAAAGTTAAATTGGAAAGAAGTAATTTTTGGTAAGTTTCCTAAATAATAAACTTAGAGTAAATTATGTATACCATTATATAAGATGTATACCATATATCTAATACACATATGATACATATATGTTATACATACATATACTCTTTAATTGGGATAAAAAATATATATATCTTTGACTTTTGGAATAGAAAAACTGTGTATAACTTTTTATATAGGACTGTATATAACTTATTAAAAAGTTATATGCAAACCTAAAAATGTTATAAAACTTGAAACAATAAAAGGAAAGAAAAGATTTGCAAAGAAAAGTGAGAAGATATGTGTCATTAAAGTTAAATAGTCTTTATTCAACCACCTCTGCTCCCCCTCCTCCCCCTCTTCCCCTCCTCCCCCTCTTCCCCTCCTCCCCCTCTTCCCCTCCTCCCCCCTCTTCCCCTCCTCCCCCCTCTTCCCCTCCTGTGTTTATGTTAAACAGATATTAAGGATTCAAAGGAGAGCATAGCTGCTATTGTTTTAAATTTTTCAGGAGAGACAATTAAAGGTCAGTTCTGCAATATTCAAAGACCTCATTCAAAGTTGAGACATTAGAAGAGAAACCTCAAGAAAGATCAATTCATACATAGCGTAGACTCAAAAAACTATAAAAATAAAAATTGGAATTCTCAATTGAAGCTGAAAGGTTGTGTAACATCAGGAGTAATTTTAGAGACTTTCTTTTCCCTGTGTAGTAAAACATAGTTTGTATTTGCGGTGTCTGCCAGTTAGTTTGTTAGGTTTGCTTTAAAAATGTAATAAAGTCTGATCTCTGTGAAATTATTAGCATTGGACTCTTAAGATTCAGAGAAATTCAAAAAAAAATCATTTTTAGCCAATATAAAGAGGTTAAACTTCTGCGAACATTGTTTTTGGGGCGTTACTCGACTTAAACCGCCCCCTAATTTTAAGATTGATTCTGATAAAGAATTTTATGCTGATTATTAATCGTAAAAAAACATGTCTCAAAACCAATGAAAGTGCTCTAAACTGAAGTTGAAAGTACAAAATTATACGACAAATCCCTAATATTATCTTTTAAATCTAAAAGTTATCTTTTAAAAGTATTAACAACCTGGTTTTTATTTTATCATGAATGAAGATTTCGAAGAAGAGACCATCAGTATTCATTTACGTTCAAATTATCACGCCAATATGCTTTAACAAAGATTCTTACTTTGTTGCATAGAATATCTCTTAACATTTTTATGAGATAAATTGAACAGTTCTTTTACTATATACTAAAATGGATTTTAAAACAATTGAAATTGTTTATAAGTAATGTATATATTTAAAGCTATAGATATTTTTTTATACTTCAAGTTAACCCGCCGTAAAAATTTATTTTTACTAGGCCTGTCATACCAAAGGGAATGTTTTAAAATAATTTTTCTGTTTCTTCATTTATCTACATGTCATAGCTCTTCAAAAACCAACAAACAAACGCAATAACCCTAATGCCTAAGAATTATTCGAACTTGAGGAAGATGTTATATTCTACAAATGTGTCAAAAAACACTTCAACATAACTCGTTAAAATTGGTCAAAAATGTCTTTAGAGTATTAGTGGAACATTCCAAGCTTGTTAGTCCAGTTTTAAATGTTTTTATCAATGATATATATTAACTAGATGTCTAAATTCACAAGAATTCCCTAAGAAAAAGTGAAGTAAGTTTTTAAAGTTTTTAATGCCGGTAGCCGCCTTATTTAAACTGACAATAATTCATTTTTGCTTTGCTTTGATTTATCTTTTTGTCATTTCAGGCCGGGAAATCAAACTTGGGCTGGCAAAAAATTTGCTTCACTGTGGAAGCGCGAGTTAGATATCTAGTTAATGTACATCATTGGTTCTTATAAAAGATCTTTTGTTTCATTCTGAGACCTGTTCTTCCGTTACCGATTGACCGTTCATAGAAATGCAATAATAAACATTAACTAAATATTTAACTCGCGCTTCCGCGGTGAAGCAAATTTTTCGCCAACCAAATTTGTTTTGCCAGCCAGAAATGACGCAACGATAAAAACAAAGCTAAACATAAATGGATTATTGTCAGTTTAAATAAAGCGGGTACCGGCTTTACAAACTTTAAAAACTTGCTTCGTTTTTTCTTACAGAATTTTTGCGAAGTTAGACATCTAGTTAATATATATCATTGTAAAAACATGGCTGAAATACTTATAGAGTTGATGATTTAGCCTAATTTATGTTATTAATTATCATAAATTCACAGGATTATGAAAATTAATTTAGAGATCTGTCTTTTTTGTTTTTTTTTAACCGTTCCTTCCGCGACAGGATCCCTTGATTAATCAAAACTTGACGGATAAGACGTCAGTTTAATTAAAAAAAGGTTATTATTATTATATTATACAGAACATACTAGAGCCCCCTTATTTTCTGGTAAAAAATAAGTAAATTCATTAATAAAATTGTAAATCTCAGAAATCAGTATGCTGTTCTCCTTCTGTGACCGAAGCAAAAATTCTCAATTAGATCAGCTAACACATATGAGGCACTCAGCACCAAAAAGTCGTATATGTTCTCGAATCAATAATTCATTTGCAATTTATATCTACTACAGTATGCTAACACTGTAGAAAAAAAATGCTTTTATAGTAATATATGATTTTGATTCTAAGTTTGAGCTAAAACCGTTTGCTCGTATGAAGCTCACGGCATTTTGGTGCTGAATGATTTGTGTAATACAAAATTTTTGAAAGCTGACGGTACCGGTGATAAAATTTACGATTATACCAATCGGATAAAATCAATTAAGTTAACAAGTGACATACCTTCCGATAGTGAAAACGCTGTAAAAGGGGATAAAAATCCCACAATTAATGTAATCAACAGCATTCTTTCGGCAACATGCGCCTCTAAAAAAAGGCAAGAAATTTATTTAATTAAAGGAAAAAGAAAAGAATTCAATAAACAGAAATTACTCGAGGATATTAACGCACTAAAGTTTCTAAGTTCTAATATTTTAGACAGTAAAAAAAGTAACTGACCAAATGAGGTCTTACTTTGAAAGTTGGTTCATGAAGTTAAATAAGCTTGCGCTTCTGAGGAGTTTATTTTTGAAGATTTTTAAAACGTCTAGATTTAAGATTACTCTTAATTATTAAAAATAAAATTGAGATTTTATTCATAACTTTAATTTTTCATTTATAACTATGGAGTTTTTCTTTCAAAGCAAGTTGAAAAATTCAAATTCTTCTCTATTCCATTATAATGAAGATACTTGGTAGATTGAGAAAAAAAACTTAATGTTTCTGATTTGAAGTAATTTATTAGAGACTCAACGACAGAGTTGCTAAAAGAAAAGTGCAATCAGTAATACTAAAGTTAATAAAAATGACGAGCAGCAGAATAATACACAGAAGTTCGCAGTTAAACTGATGAACCTATGTATTTCCCTCAACTTTACATTTAGATTCAACAACATGTCTTTAGTAAAAATAAATTCTTACCCATCTTTTTAAATATTTCTAGGCCTAGCTTTTACAAAAACAGCGCTGTTACGATTATATTTAAATCAGCTCGTTTTGTTTTATAAATTTCGTTCATTTTTTCGCACGTTTTTTGGGATAAAACGCAACACCATTTAATTACGCGTAAACTTTAACTTTAACGATGAACTCATACTTCAAAAACTGTTAAAGTAAACAATTCGTACAAAAAAACAAACTCAAACATTACACTTTTCGTTGGTCGATTATTATTTATAAAACAAACAAAAAAATATCTTTTAAATCATTTTGAGATTGCAGTTTTTCTTTTTAACCTTCGATTGAAATCAACGATAATTCACTCCGTTGTGGGCTATTAAATTATGCACGAGTTTGTAAAATTTCACTGAGAAAATAAATTGAATATACTGAATCTAAAAAAAACCATTAAAATAGATAACACTCTCTTTAAGATATCATCGAGTTAAAGAGAGGTTTATTTTATTAAGTTTGTCGGTATGCATGTGATTGATGTTGTGTGTAATTGACGTTGAAAAAAAGTCGACGTATTCTTTACGAATGAATAGAAAATAAAAAATACACGAAAAAAGCTTTAAGTAACACGTGAACAATATCTTATGCTTTTCAATATTTTTGTGTGCTTTTTACTTATTTATATATCTTTTTTACCGTACATGTTTTATAAAGATTCATAGCAGTGCAAAGAAAATAAATTTAAAATTTAATCGTTTTAATTCTTTGAAAGAAATGGGAGCGTTTACAAAGTAATATATTTTTAAATAAAAAAAGTTCGATATTGAAATTAGGAAACAAATTATGCATGAAAATAAAAACTATTATTACAGATAAATCGAAGTAAGAATTTTTCTTTTATTAAAAAGGAGGCTTCGTTTTTGAATTAAAACTTTTTACTCAAATTATTTACATCTAATTCTATTTCGGAGCTTAGAAAAAAATTTGCTTATGAGAAAGAAAAGTTGCAGACATAAGAAGCGTAAATCGAACTTATAGATAAGAAGAACTTTTTACTTAAAACGGTTGCGTATCTCATTATGTAAAAGTTGAATTGAATAATCAAGTTTAAGATTGAATGACGGAGTCAAAATGAAACCGGTTCAAGCCTAAGTAAACTGTCGTCGTGTTTATTTAAAAGATTGTTTTTTCGAAAAAGTAGAAATTTCCTTCAATTTCAATTAAGGAAAATGTTCATATTTAAAAAAAAATATGTTGCAAATCAAAAGACTATCTTTCTTTTTAACCATTAATAGTTATATATAATTACATATAATACAATACATTATACAATATATACATTAATAGTTATATATAATTGTGTGTGTATTTATGTGAGTGTGTATGTGTTTATGTATATGCATATGTATATGTATATGTATATGTATATGAATATGTATGTATGTATGTATGTATGTATGTATGTATGTATGTATGTATGTATGTATGTATGTATGTATGTATGTATGTATGTATGTATGTATGTATGTATGTATGTATGTATGTATGTATGTATGTATGTATGTATGTATGTATGTATGTATGTATGTATGTATGTATGTATGTATGTATGTATGTATGTATGTATGTATGTATGTATGTATGTATGTATGTATGTATGTATGTATGTATGTATGTATGTATGTATGTATGTATGTATGTATGTATGTATGTATGTATGTATGTATGTATGTATTACTATTAATGGTTATATCCTAAAACAACTTACCTTATAGTCTAAGGATGCTTTGAAGTATTTATACTTAATGCTTAGCAACATCCAAGTAAATTCTGCTGCAGTTTGCGTCCATTAAAAATTTTACAAACTATTTTGGGTGAAGAAAATTTTAGAACACTGCGGTGTTCATTTTTTACGCAAAAAATTCAAACAAAGCATGCGAATCTTTGTTTGGAATATGTAAATCTTATTTATCTAGCGTAAAAAGCAATGATAACATGGAAATGTAAATATGCTTTGTTGACTGTATAACTTACGTGCTGAACGCAAAAAAAAGGACTTTTGAACTTGATAGTAATTCTACCCACTTAGAAAAGGTTAGGATATATTGATATTGAAAAAAAAAAAACCATAGGGTCATCAAATAAAAAAGGCATCGTAAGCTTCTCGAAAAAAATTTATTTTGACTAATTTCAACCGACACAATGCGCCGTGTTTTTTCTACCAGTTGAGTTGTAATTGTGTTACTATGAATATAAAAAAAATCAACAAAAAAATCCAGTTGAGAAATTAAGAAAACATTCTAAAGTTTTAAACCAACGTCGTGTAATAAAATCTCTAAGTGAACATTTTAAACAGGGCAAATTTAGTTGCAATTTTTATTAACCTCTTTTTGTTATCTTCTTTTTATTGTCTTCTTTTTTACTTAAATGCACTTTACTTCTTACAAGTTGTGCTGTGGATTGTGAATTGCTCAATACTTGTCTGGGACAGCTGATTTCAGAATCATCTCGATAGATCTATTATGAGGATACCAGGTTGAAAAAAAAAAAAACAAATAAAACGGCAGTTCAGTAGTAACAGGCTACGACCGTGAAATTAGTATCACCAACACATTCAAAGGCTAACCTTGAGTTTGTCGAAATTGAATTTGTCTTTTGATACTATTCTTGATTAAAAGAGAAGCAAACTGTTGCATAAAACAATAGAAAAAAAATTTAGATGTAGAATCCTCCCCGCAAAAACAAGAATTCTTTACGCCCGTCTTTATTTTGTCTTAGAATGGTCTTTATAAAATGCATATAAAATGTCTTGGAGATGTCATACAAATGCGTGTCATTCAAGATATTCTGAAGAGATTTTCGTTTGTAAGCGAAGATGTTTTAGCAAAACGTATTTAAAAGAACTTGAAACAATATAATAAAAGATTTGATGAGGTTTGTCACCTTTGAAAATGTTGTAACTATGAACTAAAAAATGTACAAGAAAACCTTTTGGATCGTAGTTATCTGACGTAAATTTTTCCGTCTAACGGCTAAGCTAATCAAGAACATTTTTCGAATTTCAAAACCTGCAACTTGTGTTAGCTGTTTGTTAAAGTTTTTGAGGCCACTGTCAACTATGAAAGCTAAAATAAATAGCAGGCCATTTTTAATAGTCAATTCCATGATTGGCTATTCTCTTTTTTGTTTTAGCCATAATTAAATCCAATTTAAAATTTTAGTGAAAAACTATTTATTTTCCTATCAATAACATTGAAGTGCAGATCACTAGAAAATCGTGTTCAGTTTTTATGACTTGGATTTAAAATAATTAAAATTAAAGTTATAAAAAAAATACAGAGGTATTTCACTCAGTATATATATATATATATATATATATATATATATATATATATTATATATATATATATATATATATATACTGAGTGAAATACCTCTGTATTTTTTAGCTTATGTTAATAATTGATTTTTTTTACAGGTCGTTAAAGAGGGGAAAACAGAGCTATGAATTTTGCAATCCCCGACTTTTGGAGGGAACCAACTGACCACGCTAGCAATTACTTCTTCTGTATAGTAGACCCTTCCGAATGTTGACCAGGCAAAAGTGCACCTCCTTTAATATATCCTGACTTTTTGTCATCCAGTGCCACACTGCTCTAAGCTCCCCGTACTCACTCATCCTAAGAGAGAGCCGCAGTGTTTACAAAGGAAAAGTAGTTCAGAAAAAGATAAAGAAAGACACTGACTCAGACGTCAGAGACGTAACTGAGCAGAGAAATCCATACTATCCCAACCAAGAAGACCTCAATCACTTGATTAGAGATCTTGGTTTCACGAAGTCAAATGGCGAGCGTTTATCTTCGAGACTCAAGCAGTGGATTTTCTAGATAAAAGAGTGCACATATCAGGCCAGAGAAGGTGTCACTAGCGTTTTTCAAGTTTTTTCACTTGTCCAGACGAGCTTTGCTTTTGTCACAATGTGACCGGTCTGTTTGAGGCAATTGGAATTACTCTAAATTCGAATGACTGGCGGCTCTTTAACGAAAGCTCATGCAGAAGCCTCAAAGCATTGCTGTTTCATAACGGGAATAAGTATCCATCTCTCCCCCTTGCTCACTCTGTCCAGCTCAAAGACGAAAGCAAGAGTGTTAAAATCTTGTTAAATGCCTTGAAATATGAAGAGTACTATGAGGAGAATATTGGAGACTTCAAAATGGTTGATTTGCTGATGGGTTTCTAAGCCGGCTTTACCAATTATTTTTGTTATCTTTGCCTTTGGGAAAGCAAGGATATAGAGGCGCACTTTCTATCAAGCTATCAAGCAGGACTGGCCACAGCGGACAGAGTTTAGTTTGGGGAAGAATAACATCAAATGGGAGCCGTTGTTAGACCCCATTAAAGTACTGTTTTCTCCACTCCACTTAAAACTAGACCTTATAAAACAATTTGTGAGAGCTCATAATGCGAATTCCCCAGCTTTCAAGAATCTCCGAGATTTTTTCCCTAAGTTGTATGCAGTAAAAGTTAAAGCCGGTGTCTTTTTTTATCCACAAATAAAAAAGGTCATAAAGTGTAAGGATTTCCCAAAAAATTCAAAAGGAGGAAGAGAGCAGTATGAGGCAGCTTTGTTGCAGTGGTTTATTGCTTCTTGGGGAATCACAAGGCCATAAACTATACGAAAATAGTTTAGACCTTGGTGACGAACTACGGCAAAATGGGTCGTAGGATGTCTCTCAAAGTCTAAACCCTTAACGCTCATCTTGATAAATTTAAGAAAAATATGCGGGGATACTGGGAGGAGCAAGGCGAGTGCTTCCACCAGGATAAATAGAACTTTGAACTCCACAACCAAGGGTCTTATACTGAAAATATGATGGGTGACTATATTTGGGGCCTGGTTTTGAAAGTAATCTACAATATAAACGTAAATCTAGAAAAGCAACTCATTTCTAATGTTTTTATTGTATCACTTGTGTATTTCTAGAAAAAATAAATGCTGCTATTGCTTTCTATGTTGTTTTGTACTTACTTTGTGTATATTACACTTTAAATTTGCCACCTTTCTCTTATGAGTATAGATAAATTTTATAAGTATTATTATCCTGGACACAAAAGCAAATATAGAAATAAATTCAAATATTTTTTCGTGTTTTCTAGAAATAAGGAAATAGAAAATAACAATATCAGTTTAAGTACAAAACCTTTGTTACACGGTGAAAAAAAAAAGAAGAAAAAAAGTTCGATTAGTTTTTCCCTAAATAACCAAGCAAAAACTGTAAAAAGGATGAGAAAGACTTTTGTACAACAGAGTAAAATGTCATGTAATCACAAAAGGTCGCAATAGTAAGTGGTTGCCCGTAAGTGAACCATATTGCGCATGCGCTTGGTTAAATATAGCTTAGATTAAGGAGATCTAAGATTGAAGGAGAAAATTTGAAGTATCAAGTTATCGTTAGGTAGACCTAACCTAACAATGCCACTAAATATAAGCGAAATTTATCCAAGGAACTATGCTGTACTCGACGTAAAAAGTGATAGATTTTCTCTTTTATTCTTTTTATTCTTTTATTCTTTTCCCTTAACGTTTGTCCTAACAATAAAACTTTTGCCTCAAGGGAAAAATCTCTTAAGAAATTATTTAGATTAGCTATTCGTCTGTGTTGAAATAAAATTTATTATTTGTATTTTATTATCTTACTATATCCTTTATTAAAAAAAGTTATTTCAACAGTTGAAGATAGTTTGAATTATAAAGTGCATTTAATTTAACTACTGTGCGCACATGCGTACTATCGAAGTGTGCATCGAAAAAATAAGTAAATAGTTTCTTACCCTATGTAACGACTACAGAATACTAATTGAGGATCGGTAGATCATTGAAGATTCTTTATCTTACTACAGTTTTTCTTCTTGTTTCTTTTTTAGAGAAAAAATCTCAAAACATAAACAACCAACTTTTTTTTAAACGTAAGTTGCACAAAAATTACTGTGAAAAAAAGTTTCAGCCATGAAAACCAATTATTTTATGAAAATAATTTCAATTTTAATCTAATAATGTGTTTTTATTTCTAACCCCGGCTTAAAACGTTTCACATGTTTAGCGTCCCTTGTGCATGATTTGAGAATAGCGTCTTTCGAGTTCGCCATATTGAATATGAATCTGATATAAGCGGTGAAGTGAACAAGAAGCATCAATTTTCCATTAACAATGGTAAGATCAACATTTGTTTTAGAAAGAGAATTTTTCATAATTTAATCTTGTATTTATTTTGTAATTCATTTTTTCAAGTTAGAGATACTAAAAAGTCGAACAATATTTAAAAATGTAAGAATATACGTAGAATTAGTGTAAAAATGAGACGCACAATGAGAGAAAAAAAAAAAAACTTAAATATTAAAAGACGATCAAAGGTTTTTAGATAAATCGATAACTTGATTCGTTCAAATTTTTACGATATTAAATTTTGTTGAAATATTCTTCGAAAAAAAACTTGAAAAATTTCATTTTTTTTTTTTTTAAAAAAAAAAAAACTTACTTGAGAAGAATAAGCAACAATTCGTAAAAAATTAAAGCAAAAAATTAGTTTTAAAAATGAGCATTAAATTTATTGCTTTGTTCAAATATTTAAATAAAACTAGTAAAACAAGAAGAACGATTCAAATATAAATTCAAATACTTGCACAAAATGTTTGTCTTTTTCCCCTGATTTTTTTGTTCAACTTAAAGCTTTTACTGGAATTCGCAAGGAAAAAAATATTTTTCTTGGAACTCGCAAGCAATAAGCTATTTTAAAATATTTTAATATTTGGAAGGTATCAAATATCGCATTTCACAATGTTTTTTCGAATTATTTTGACCGAACGTATTAAGTCAAAATATAAACACTGCAAAACTTTTCAACAAATCTATTACAATCATTTTAGATCATTTAAAAAACCATGTATAAGTATTGGTTGTCAAAAGCCATTTTTAGATATGGCTTTTGGCAGCCAATATTTATATTGTCCTCAAAAACTTTTGAATTGATTCTTGTTTAGAAATCTAGATGTACTAACTGATCATCTACACCATCTAGGTGTAAAAACATAGATCAAATTTAAGCAAAAGCTGTTGAAAAAGCAGCGGAAAAATGAGTTTAATTTAATGAAACCACCACTATATCTGAGATAGAAGTTTCAGCCATACATTAAATATACATACATACATACATACATATATACATACATACAACATACATACATACATACATACATACATACATACATACATACATACATACATACATACATACATACATACATACATACATACATACATACATACATACATACATACATACATACATACATACATACATACATACATACATACATACATACATACATACATACATACATACATACATACATACATACATACATACATACATACATACATACATACATACATACATACATACATACATACATACATACATACATACATACATACATACATACATACATACATACATACATACATACATACATACATACATACATACATACATACATACATACATACATACATACATACATACATACATACATACATACATACATACATACATACATACATACATACATACATACATACATACATACATACATACATACATACATACATACATACATACATACATACATACATACATACATACATACATACATACATACATACATACATACATACATACATACATACATACATACATACATACATACATACATACATACATACATACATACATACATACATACATACATACATACATACATACATACATACATACATACATACATACATACATACATACATACATACATACATACATACATGATCAGTAAAAGAAACTTACCTTAACTTTTCTCAGCAAATATAAAGACTCTTCTTTTCTCTATTAAAGAAAACTATTTCAAAATGTGTAATCTGTCGATTGGTTCTTAAAATAATTTCGCAAAAATATTAGTATTTTGTAATTTCATTAATCTAAATAACCAATTGAATTTTTTCCAACCGATGCTTTTTTAAGAATTTTTAATATCTTCTACTTTGCTTTCAAGAACGTGATACCCTATAGTAATGTTTATAAAGGGATCTTAAATAGAAAGTTGCACGACGGGGAATTCAAAACACCAAAGGATTTTTGCAGCATGAAGATGTTCTGCTTTTTATGAGAAGAAAACTTTTAAAAGAAATTCTTGTTCAAAGTTTCGAAAAAATTTTTAGAAATTTATTCAGTTGTTTATCAGTTTTTTTTTACTCTCATTACCAATTAAATTACAAAAGAGAAGTTTAAAAATATTCTACTAAAAGCCAGGTTCTTGTATCAAAATATTTACACTGGATGTTTATCATAATCAAGCTTTGTAATCATTTCAACGAAAAATATTACTAAAGTCAAAATGTCGAAAAGTAAAACGATTCCATCATCACGGAATAAATAAAATGATGCCACATCATTATGACCTAACCTTGTGACAACTAGGTCAACAAAACTTTTTGTATCCTTTCACTTAAAACCATTTTTTCTTTTTTTTTTTTTTGAATCCTGTGTTTCTGTTTTTGATTTCAAATATTTTCTTTACTTGATTTCAAACATTTTCAATTTTAAATATTTTTTCTGTTCTCAACTTCAAATTTTTTTTTTTTTTTTTTGATTTCAAATATTTTTAAACAATATTTTAAATGGATTAGAAATTGAAATTGATAGTTTATACAAAAATATGAATTTAAGAAGAAAAAAAAATTAGAATTAAAGAAAATTATTCAAAATGCAAAGTTGAAATTGAAATTTGAAGCGAAAATTTGAATATAAAAAAATGCTTAATAAAAAAAAAAAAAATTCAGTTATTAAATCATTAGCTGATATCGGAATTTTTTGGTTTCCACCAATTTTATTATGTCAGAGCTAAAATGTACTCCACGTTTCTTTTCTAAGAATAATTAGATAAGTTGAACAATAGCTAAAGATTGGCAAAGTAAAATTTGAGCACTTTTTAACGGGAATATTTTTAAAATAAAACATCAGTCTAAAAGTTTCGATTTATTTCTTAATTTAAAGCTATGTGCCTTAGCTATGGAAAAAATAAAAGATTGTAAAAGAAATTTTTTATATCTTTTAAAATGCCGTCTAAATAAGAAAAAGCTCGCAAAAAAGTTCTGCACAATTTATTTCGATTACAAGCGCTTTATATTCTTCGATCTCAAAGGCAACCAAAGTACCTCGATCAACAGCCAAACGTGTGGTCTCTAAATTCCGGAAGTCTGGAACTATTCAAAAAAGAAATGTTCAGGAAGAAAACAAGGAATTCTTGTTAAAAAGTTAGTTGAGAACTTAAAGCGATCATTCAAGAAAAATCCTAGTCTATCGGACAGAATTTGAGCTCAACGAAACGGAGCTTCAAGATCATTCGTGATGAAAGTGCGTAAATTCTGTAATTTGAAGTCTTTTAAAGTCAGGAAAGCACCTATTCGCAATCTTAAACAGAATTTGGCTATCAGAAAACTAGCTAGAAAATTATTTGATTCGGTGATGACAAACCAAATTGGCTGCCTTAACATTGACGTCAAAACTGAGTTAAAATACCGCCAATTTTATGTTTCAAACAAGCAATTTGGTGTTCACGACAAGTTTAAGTTTCAAAGTGCGACAGGTTCTGTAAAAAGTTCATAGTATGGCAAGCGATATGCAGTCGTGGCCGTAAGTCAAAAGTGTTTATCACTTCTCAGACAATGACTAAGGAACTTTACGTTTCTGACTGCTTGCAAAAACGTCTGCCACCTTTCATCAAGGCCCATAATGGTCCCACCACCTTCTGGTCAGATATTGTCTCATATCATTACGCCAAACATATGATTGATTGGATTAATGCCAAAGAGTTTGTTTTCGTCCCGAAAGAGCTGAATCCTCCAAACTGCCCTCAATGGCAGTTTGGAGGAAAGAAATTTTGGTTTTTAAGAAATTTCGGTTTTTAAAATTTCGGTTTTTATCACAAAAACCGAAATTTTAGACTGATATTTTATTTCAAATATTTCTTGTTAAAAAGTGCTCAAATTTTACGCAGCCGGTCTTTATAACCAACGTTAAATGATTTTTTAAAATCAAGTCTAGTAATAATTGTAAGTAAAATTTATATTGGGTGCTTCACGTGAGTTGTTTTTTTGTTTTTTTTCTGGTAACATTTCGCAAGGTTAGAATTATTTGGTTCAATCTCCAATTTCAAACGTTGAAAGAAAGTTATTAATTTTTTTCCGAACGTAAAAATTACTTGAAATTTTAGCATTATTTTTTAAAGAAAAAACAACTTATACTTTAAATAATTTATATTTAAACAAACTATTTAAAAGTTAATAATAATGAAGTGTATTTTAAAAGTAATTATTACTTTACTTAAATTAATAACTCAATTTCTCCCAACGTTTAAAATGGAACAAAATAATTCTAACCTCACAATTGATTAAATCGATCATCAATCGATAAAAAACTTCTGAGGTTGAAAAAATAAAAAGTAAAAATAAAATAACGATATTTAAAAAGTAAAGTTCAACAACGAAAAAATTTCCAAAAGACTGGTAACGAGAATCAAGTTGAGAGAGGAGCAGCAGATCACAAAAGGTTTTTACACACCATTTAGCGCTTCCAAAGTTCTTCAATATCATGCCAATTTGAGAAAATATGCGTTCGACAGTTGATTTCTACAAAAATTATTTATCTGCCTCATTTTTTTGAAAAAAGTTGAGGATGTTTGGCCTTGCAACATCCTCACCATGTTCAATTAAATGCTCGTTTAAATACATGCTCAAGTTCGCGTTTCAGCTTGCTCTCGATTGAAAGGCTGTTTGTGGTTGTGGTGATGTTTTAGTCAAATTAATCAAAATTAGAACCAATAATCTCCGTCTTACTGGTATCACTGCTGTTGCTGCGTACGATATTAATAAGTTTTGTTTCGCCATTTGAAAACAAATTTGGCTTTAGTTGTAGTTTCTTGAGAGCTAAACGAGTATAAATAGAAACACGGATTGAGAATAGTGGCCAAGAAAAGAGAATTTTAACTCAAAAGAGTTCGGAAGAAAGAGTACGCATCAACTTCCTCATGCTCTCCACAACAGAGCCCACTAAGTTTCTTGCCAATGGCGACCAAGTGCGACTATAGATACTTTTTTCAGCAACTAACAGTCAATACATTTAACCGTATTTATGAAAATATTTTTCTTTTGTGGCTTCTTTAAGCTTGTATAATCATAAGGAGGTAGATTCGATATAATTGCTTTTTTCATGCTTGCTAACTATATTTTCAAAAGAAATCTAACTAAATATTTAAAAACACCCGTCTTGGTTTTAACACTAACATTAGAATTAGTTCTAATGAAATGTAATTTAGAAGATGTAAAAACCTGGATCTTTGAGCAGAAGATTTTTGGGTTTTTTTTTTTTAAAGAGCTTTACAAATATAAATTCAATCATGATCACATGAATAAATAGATTATAAAAAGTCATTCGTTTAATAATATATTACAACTTATTTTACAAATTTATTAAATATTTTATACCTTGACTTTATTAAATAAAATAGTCCAACTTTGTTGAATTTCTTTATTGTTCCATTGTGAGGGGCTAAAAGTAAAATAACCAAAGTACCACCCTCTTGATGGGGGTAGTCACGAGTAGGTTGGCAAGGCACTACACGGTACACCGCATACACACACAAACACACGCACGCACACACACACACACACACACACACACACACACTAGTTATTTTAACAGAACCGAGCAATCGTCTCTGTTTTCTCTTCCCCATTACTTTGCATTTGTTTATGACAAGAAATAGTTAGGGAAGATTTTAGAAATCAGAGAGAGACAGTAGAAAATAAGGTAAGAATAATTGAGAGTATTAAATAATAAATGTCTGAAACCGATGGAATATTTTGGTCTATTATTTGCGAGCATAATCTTTTGCCACACATTTAGCATAATTTTTCTGCAGTATAGAGTTAACTTGATAGTTTTCTGTTTCGTTCTGTCAGAAATCTAATGTTTAAGTAAATAATAACAAAACATTTTTATTAAAAGAAAAATGCAGACAGTTTTTTTAACCCCCTCTTGGCTCTAAATACGCCCCTGTCTCCGTTCCAAATTTAACTATAATATGGAAATGAAGATTATTAATAGTTGAGTTTTTGCGTAAATGATTCGCTTTCTTCGGAAATTAACAACCACTTAACAAAAGCCAAAAACTTAATATTTTGAAGAAACAAAAAAATTTAATTCTTAAATCACTATATAAAAATTTAATTTTATCAATCACATATACACTTAAAGCTAAAATATATGAGCCACACTTCCACACATCCACACATTCACACTTTCACACTTTCATATTTCCACACTTTCACACTTTTACACTTCCACACCTCTCTCTTTAGCATAAACCAAAAAAAATTTATTCATATTTTATTATTTTTGTTTTTGTCAAGAACTGGCTTCAAAATAAAATTTTTTAATTACTTTGAAATTATCTAAACTATTATTTTTTTAAAAAAAATTTTCTTTTTAAAAATCCTTTTTTTAATCAATCTGCTATTTCTATATATTAACCATCAATAAAAGTGCCTTGAATCACATAAATAAATCTAGCAACTTTCAGTCTTATATTACGCAAGCAACCTTGGTGTTAGAGCACTCTTTGCCAAAAAAACCTGGTTTTATTAAAAATGCAAGTAGAATCATAAAATATTCAGGTAGGAGAAGAAAAAGTGTTTTAAATGAAAATTTGTCATGAAAATGATTTTACTTTAAAGCTCATTCTGATCCCAACTACATTGTCGTTATTTCATGCCTCCATTTAGATGAGTTCAATTACATCTTCCCAATAATACTTTGATGTAATTTTACAATTGTGCAATTAGTTTCAGCAATTGTTCTACTACATCACTGAACAGCTTGCTAACTATGCGACTCAAGTTATTCATGGTCTTAGAGACTTTAAAAGAAATCAAACAATTTGTGAAACTAAGGTTTATTGTATGACATATTTTTTAGAATGATGTCTTTATTTGAATTTGAGCGCAAGTGCAGCTTAAAGCTTTATAAATCAGCAACATTATTCAGAGTTAACAAGTTTAGAAAATTTGTAAAAACTCGATCATATATTTTATAGATGTTTCTTACTTTTATCTTACATTAAGTTTTAAAATGGTAGCAAAAACATGTTTCAAAAGTGCTCGTAAGGAAATCTTTTCCGTTCAACACTTTTTGGTAAACTTTTTTATAACAAAAGAGACCTTCGCTGATTTAAAGGCGCTTACATATTTGTAAACAAACTCTTAGTAAACTCAAAACGTGGGACACGAAATGCAGACGTGTTACATTTGATAATTCACGTTGCATATACGTGATGAACACATGATGATAATTTAAACTACGTAAAATGGATGTTACCATATGGGGAAGCATTACAACTTTAAGTTTCACAGTTACAAAACGGCCGAAAAAGTTAAGAATTTGCATTCTTTATTTCAACACTTAGCAGGTATTGAGGTAAAAAGAAATTGTCAATTTCTTAATGGAAAAGAGTGGCTGAAAACAAGAAACTATATTTTGAGCAAATCCTGCTAAACATTGTGCACTCTACTACTAATACGTCAGAGACTGTTGGCTCAACAAATTATACAGAGATTAATAGTAAAGCTAGGACGGCTTTTGCTGGAATGACTCGCCCAGATATAACTTTGTCTTTAAACTCATTCTGATCTTGTTGACTATTAGCATGGTATGGCAAAGTATCGTATGGCAAAGTGTAAAAATTACATATACAAAATACAAAAAATTGCAGCCTACATTTGACTGCCTTAGGTTGCTAGTATCTCACACATTTGCTCTGGAGTAAAATTTAATCTGGCCTTTCTTGGCTAACTTATAGTTAAAACGTTTTTCTTGAAGAAAAATGTTTTAACTGTAGATCTTTGAAGAAGGTTTGAGATTTCGTTTTACAACGTTTTACTGGTTTTCCATTCATGAAGCGCACTTTGATAATACTTCTTTAAACGACCATTATCACGACCTTTAGAGACTAGAGATCACTAAGTGAGTTCTCCGCAAAGATTTAAATTATGGCAATTATGTTAAATTATTATAAATTATATATATTTCATTGATTTAAATTATGGTAATCTATGATATTCCAGTTTTGTTCATCAAAGTGGCTTTTCATCTTTTTCTAAAACCAACTTAAACTTTTTGTTCTTGTTGTAATTCTGGCTTTTTTGGTCGAGTTGCTATCTTGACCAAGATATATATGAAATATTTATTTTGTAATTCTGACGTTTTTGGTTAATTCATAATTCTAATCAAACGTGTTTGAAGCTTTGTCTAAAATTGCCAATTTGGAAATCTGACGACGTTCTTCGCAGATCCGAAGTTTATTTCCATTTTAGTTTAATCATATTCTTTATTTATGTAGTTACATATCTATTATGTCTTTAAAGCGTAGATTAAACCTTAATGATTATTCAAATTTTTTAATATTTTAAAATAACTGAAGTTTAATAATTTATGACATAATTTTAAAATTAAACTAAAAATAAGTTTAAAATACGTATTTACATCAAGTCAATTTTCACCTGCTTTAACCCTCAACAAGCGGCAAAAATTTACAACATTATCAGGGGACATAGGGCACAATTGTATCAACGTTTTTTTTAACAATATACTACAACAGTTGTAATATTTTTCTATTAAACTTTTATTAGAGTAATAAACTTAAATTTTATGAAATATTATATGAATTTAGAATTTACCCTATGTAATTAATTAATAAATTAATCGCCATTTAAAATCGTAAAAGTTACATTTGTACATATGCAGCCGGACCAGGGTTAATGTAGTAGCATAACTGAACATTCTTGTAATATATATCTGGTCTGCAATTTGAATACTTTTTTTGTGATGGTAGTTATATTTACAACTCGGGAAAAGGAAACCTACCAAGTTAACTCCTACACTGCATAAAAATTATGCTAAACGAGTGGCAAAAGATTATACTCGCAAATTGTAGACCAAAATATTCTATCAATTTCAGATAATTATCATTCAATACTCGCAATTATTCCTACTATATTTTATACTGTAAGTTTTCTTACTTCCTACCTAGTTGTTTATATTGGGAAAACATTTTATTTTAAACTTAAAAAAAAACGTTATTTAGTTAATGCTGGAAAGTTTGTAAAGAGGTCTTATCATCCAATAGCTTTTTTTTTTGAGATATGGAATTTTTCTGCAAAATTCCTGGAATTTGTTTTAATTGTACTTTTCTGTGTACTACTTCCCCCCCCCCCCATCCCCCCCCCCCCCCCCAAAAAAAAAAAAAGATTTTATTCACATTTATTTTAAAGTTTAGTAAAAGTTTTTAAGTTCTCTAAATTTACTAACTCAAGTTTTCAAAGGGTTTTTTATAAATTTATAAATTTTAAAACATTAAAACATTTTGAAGATGGATATTAAACTATTTTAATATGTTAAGAAAGAATCAATGTTCATTATTGACGATCAAAACTTAATATTAAAGGCATTTCGCGAAGTTATTTGAAAAATTCTGTATAGAATTATCCCTTGGATCAAAGTTGGAGCAAAATGCCTTTCTTGTTCATATCATTGTTTTTCAATTATGAAAGAACCTGACTTTAAAAGTACTTTGAAACATGTTATAGCAAATAAATCTGTTAGCAGCTCGTATTAACTATATGAGCAATAGATGGATAGAACACATAAGAAATGAATATAAAACGTATCTGTTAAATAAATCTAGATAAAATTGTCGGATATTATATTCCGAATGTTACGGAATGTCTATTTATACTTAAAGTTGTTATTGACTATTAGTAGCTGGATAAGTATTTTTTTTTTTTTTTTTTTTATGTTAAAATACAGCATGAGTGCCATTCATCTGAGACTTTTCAGTAACAAAGTAGCTCTGAAGTTGCGTTCCTTCGTTTTCTTGCTTGAACTAAATTTGTTAGTATTTCTCAATTGAATTCGCAGACCTTTATGATAAATACAATAAATAATTGGAGCGATAATACCATTAACTATGCTTACGTACTTCATTGAAAATAAAATGCTTCTTTCAAGATCAGAGCCATAATAAGATTGAGGAAATAAAGACGGATTGAAATGTTGAATGATGATGTATAATATTGACGGGGACCATGTTATTGCGCAAGACAGGAGTAATTTTAAAACAAGCATCGTTGTTTTTAACGTATTCCTTGATTCTTTATTATTTGATGGTTTATGACCTGATGCTCTGTTACTTGAAATTCTGGATACTCTGTTACTCTTCCTTGAAAAGTTTATTAACGCAGATATTTTTTGCCTAACTATCACATAAACAGCAATAATTACAACGTAGGGCACCAGTGTATTAAAAATCAACATAACAATTGACCAAACTTGTGGCGGGTTGTAATTACACTCTTTTGTATCGCGAAATGATTTTTCCAAAGGAAAAAAAGGAATAATACATACCCCCAATACGTACACCCAACTCAATATAAGCAACTTCATCGTACGGCTTCTTGTAACCGTTATGCAGTATGACGTTAACAGTTTTATTGCAAGGAGTCTGTCGATGCTCAGCAATAACACTGTAATGCAATTAGCATAGAAAGTTACCATATAAGTAAATTCATAGCCGTTGCATAGCCAACTCACGTTATCGAGATATTGAAACGAAGCGTATAACGGTACTACAATCACACCTTGAATTAGGTGTATAACAATAGAGTTCATGATGATAAGTGTCGGCGGACTTTTTAGGAGACGTTTAGAAGCCAAGATTATACAAAGACACACACTGTTAATTGCTACGAGAAATATAGATAAAATCACCAGAAGAATCACGCAAACAAGTTTTCGGCTCATCTTTTTTTTTTCATCTTTTCGATCCTTTTAATTTTTGTTTTGTATTCGTAGCTCAGTAGAAAAATAGCAAAAAATTTTATTAAATTCTTAAATTAAATTAATTTTTAAAGTCGTTTTATTTTTAAATCAAAGTTTTATATAAATCGTAGACACAAAAAAAAAAAATAAATAAAAAAATAAACAGCAGATGGATATGCTTGAATAGAAAACCTGATTTAAAAAATTGCATTAAATACAGTTGCACTATACAATATACTAAAATATTTGGTGTCTTTTTTTCTGAAAAGAACAACCTACACAATACTTTATTAAATAAATCTCAGTCATGCTATTTATAATTAATATTTTTTGTTAGCAAAAATAACTTTTGGCTGGTCTATTGATGTTTTATGTCCAACCTCGTTAGCATGTTTAGTGCAAGCGAGGGAACTTGGTTTTGTATTTGTTTTTAATTTTTGAGAGATTGAAGGAAGCTTTAAATCGAGTTTTATTGTACAAGCAAAGGTTGATTTTATTGAAAATAATGGGGATGAGATGTAGTATGGGGAGGGGGAAAAACAGAGGGGCTTTTGAACTTTTAGATTATCATTAATACCTTTCAAAAAGACGAAAACTAAAATAAACAAATAAGATTGCATTTATTAACCTATTAAAAGCGATTCATCTTCGAAAATTTTAAAACAATGAAGTTGTTTGGTCAGTAAACACTGAGTAAGAAGTTGGCTTTTTACTTGCAACAGATATTTGTTTTAGTTATATTTGATAAGAAAAATTGTTTATTCATCTGCAACTTGCAGAATAAATGTTTGTTGTATATACTCCTGTAAATGTGGCAATTTGCGTTCGTTGAACTATATTAGCGTCATTAAAATATTGCGTTTGCTTAAAAAAGTGCATTTTTCACCCACCCCCTCCTCCTCACATTCACTTTTATGAGGTTTTTTGTTTACCTCATTCCAACCCCCTCCCCCCACCTACCTGTCTCTATTTTGACATTAAACACCCTTCTCCTCTTAAAACCAAGATTTAACACTGTCGCGTAGCTTCTTTCGAAAGTATGGGGTTTACTTGAAATACGACATATGGAACATAAAAATTTTCTCAATTTATCATTGAAAGAAAAACCTTGCATAGAAAGAAAGTGTAAATAGAATGGAGTAAATTGATATAATTTTCCGAAAAATTTTAAAACAAACAAATCTATGTGAAAAATTGAAATTTTTTTTTTTTTATGATTACTGTCCGCTTTTGGATTAACTACAATTATTTTAATGTTTACTTTAAGTGTAAATAGACGGAGTCGAGAAAATTAGGAAACATTTTCAGCCTTAACGATAAATCGTTTAGATTAGTTTTCATCAAAATACTTCACAACTTGTGCGGCTTGACAACCTTAACTGTAGAAGAGGTTTATGTGGAACTCTTCAGTCCATGTGGAACTCTTCTCCAGCTTTCTTAGTTTCACCCTGGTTACCATAAGTTTTTGTAAAAAATATGAGGTTATCTTCTTGAAAAGCATTTCTATTTAATGGAAAATAGATTAGTTCAATAGCGGAAAAATTTTCGTCTAACAAATCAAACTGGAACTAAAAACGTTTATTGATCGCATAACCATTACGTTCAGCTGCATAAATTTATTGATTACATAACCATTACGTTCGGCTGCATAAATTTATAATTGGAAAGGATATTGAACTTCTATTGTTTGGGGTTGTAAAATGTTTCTTGACCCTGAGCCCTTAATTTTTTTTGCTTACAATTTACTTTTGAGGATAAAAAGAAAAAAAAAAAAAAAAGGAAATGAAAGATTAACCGAAAAAGCTTCAGAAAACAAAAAATTTTTTTTCCATTCAAATGCATCCTTTGCTTAAAAATGCTTTGAAAGAGAACTTATTAAGAAGAAAGATATGCTAGATTTGACTCGCATACCTTTAACCTCGATAGCTTCTCTTGTTGTTTCAGGACTTGTATTGGTTTTATTATTCATTTTAAATATTACATATCAAAAGCAAAAGCTTGTATTGAACTTGTAAAATGAGAAAACGTTTGCTTTGATGGATACACCCCTCCCTTTTCATTTAATAGGTTTCTTTCACAGATCATATTCTTTTTAATTTGTGTTTATTTTAGAATATAAAGTGTAAATCATTACGGATTGTACTTGAAAAACGTGAAAAAGTAAAAACTCGGGTACAAGAAAGTATCAAACTTTAAAGTTTCAAAACAACTATAACTTATTATTTAATTATTATTGATAAAAAAAAAAAATTACTTTTAAACATTTAAAAATTTATATTTAATTGTGCTAAAAGTTTTCTATGTCTTGAGCAATTGTTTGTGAAGAAGTAACTTTAAAATCCATTTCATTTGCACTTGAAGAAGTGTTCCATGAAGACATCATTTTATTGAGCTTCAAACGAAAATCATCATGATTGAAGCAGTATATAATCGGAGCAACGATTGCATCAAAAAAGTTGACGTATTTCACAGAAAATGAAAATGCTGCTCCAATGTCAGATTGATAAAATTTATCGTTGAAAAATGACGGGGCTAGTTTTAAATGTTGAACAAGCATGTAAACAATTGAGGGTGCCCAGGTAATTGCGTAACACAAAACTAACCCCAGCACCACAACTGTCGTTTTTGTAATTTTGACTAAATTTGCTGGTTTGCCTTCGTTTTTACTGCTCGAGTCTGTTAGAAATTTATGCATTTTATATATTTTTTGTCGGACAAGCACGTAAGAAAACACAATAAAAATGTAGGGCAGCAGCGTATTAAAAACAATCATTAAAATAGACCAAAGCTCTGGTTGATTGTACTTGCAATGACCGGTGTTGAGAGTTGGCTTGGCTTTTTTTAAGGGGAGAAAGGGAATAAGACAAATTCCGCTTACATATACCCAACACGCTATAATTAACTTCTTAACACGGCTTTTTGTTACAATAACGCGGTAGGCTGTTAAAAGTTTAATAGCTAGTAGTCTGTCAATACTTAGTAACAGTACATTTATACACGAACTATAGAAAGTGAGCATATAAGTAAATCGATAGCTGTCACAAACCCAACCCGTTTTATTAAAGACTTGGTACATAGCGTATGCTGGCAATACAATCACTCCTTGGGCCAAATGTGTTGCTATAAGATTTGTTATCAGAAGTGTAGGCGGGTTTTGTAGAAGACGTTTTGAAGTTGAGATAACGTAAATGCATAAACTGTTGATGATCACAATCAAGACACTTAAAACTGCTAAAAGAATCGCATAGATAACGTTTCGATTCATATTTTAATCCCACCTCATATTTCAAATACCATACGAATTGTAATTATCGTAGAAATTAAGGTTTTAAAAAAAAAAAAACCTTATAATTTCGAACTACATTTTTTTTTTCACAGCACGTTGATAGTTTTTTTTTTTTTTGCCATACAAATTATTATTTGTCAATGAGATGGTTTTAGATGTACGCAAATTGTTAGTGTTATCTTTTTGCTTCAGATGAAGTTTTTGTTTGTTTTTAACAATGTCAATATTTTCTCAAGCAAGAAATAACTTTTTGCCGAGTAATTGTAAATTTTTTGAAGTGTTATTGTTTTAATTTAGCTTTATATATGATTTTTTTTAACTTAAATGGTTGGGGATTAGGTGGTGGCAGTTGTTGCATCCGGTTTCGCGCCATTTGTAAATTAAGCAGAGTGAATAATAACAAAATAGCTGCGAAATATAGTTAAGGTTGATATAAAATGTGGTTGAGACTACTCGAACTCAGGATATTCGAACTCTAGGAAAACAGTAATAGTCTTAACAAACTGGGATCGAAGTTATTTTAAAAAAAACTGCACTTCGAATTTTTTTTTAGTAAACTGCTTAAAACAAACAACTATAGTGACTGTCTACAAAAATGATTTTCACACAAGTATTTTAGCAGCAATAGGGGAAAAATTCAACTTAGTATCCAGAACATATCGATATGTTTTTAAATAAGTTTGAATAAGTTTAAGTTCAGGTTTGGTAACAAGATATTCTCGCGAAGAAATTTTGACATGATATTAAAAAAATATTCAATCATTCAATTCGCCAAATTTTAGATTAACTAATTGATTCGAAAAGTTTGTAAAAAGATGAAACCAGGATGCCAAAATATAATTTATTATAATTAATTATAATTTATTATAATGTAAAGTATTATTATACTACATTCTTAAATGGTCCTGTGTTAAAACAACTTTGTTGAAGTTCAGACATAAAACCGTAGTTTGTGGAAATAGATCAATGTACAATGCTCGTTTTTGTTAGTGAATTCGAACTCTGTTTCTTTTTTGTGCTTTGTTTAAAGTGACGTTAAACTTTTACTACGAATTTTTTAAAAAGTCTTTTCCAACGTTTTAATTTTACGGTTAGAAAAAATTGATTTCCTTTCTTTAATGTGAAGCACGTTTTTCTTGCCAATGATTTTCTCAAGGCTATTTCTTGCAAATGATTAAAATAAACTTTTATTGGGTTTTTTTAAATTATACTTTATAAGGAGGTTAATAATTGTATATTCCTAAATTGTCGATGGCAGTAGCTGTTTCTTCTTGTGAAATGTTTGCAATTGCTTGTTTAATTCAATTTTATTTAGACCATAATATATAATGCAGTTGTTTGTATGTTTTTTGCCATTGATATAGAAATGGCATTCATCAGTCCACAATACAGAGTCCAAAAGTTCCTTGTTTTGAAACAGCCAATCAGCAAAATGGAGTCGAAGTGGTAAATCTGTTGCTTTCAACTCCTGTAGCATGGTGAACTTGTAAGGAAATATTTAAAGCTTTTTGCGGAGGGATGAATGGATGAATGAATGAATTTTGATGAATGGATGAATGAATGAATTTTGATGAATGGATGTTTTAAAGATTTTAGTATCATCTGCAATTTGTTAAATGGAGCAGCAACCTGTCTCCAAAGCAATACGATGAAGTGATTCCGTCACAACTAGTGTTCGTTCTTCTTCTAAAGATGGGCGATCTGATTTCTGCTGGTTAAGAACACTGCTTGTTTCTTCAATTTTATTAACTAATCTTTTGATGATATGAGTGGTGAATGGGTCTTTTAATGAACCACGTGCTTGTTTGAACTTTCGTAAATGCTCCTTTCTTATATATGCTTAAAAAAAAGAACATTCTCGAAATATTCTCATTGGCTAATTAGGAACAGATAAATAAAATTGTGCGTTACTTATTGAACGCCCTGTAAATTAACATGCAACATAAACTACGTGCGTATTTTTCTGTCAAAAATATAACATTTGATTCATGTTTGGTTCATAGTCGGTGTCGGAAAGATAATTTGCAATATATTTATACACAACATACGAGTTATTTAATATGTTTATACACGAATATACCCTTCCAACTTTTGAAATACTATTTATTCCAGTCGTGTATTTATAAATATACATCAGTCATTTCTTGCATATATACATCAGTCATTTCTTGCATATATACATCAGTCATTTCTTACATATATACATCAGTGATTTCTTGCATATATTTCTAGCATTAAAAAAAAAAAAGAATTATTCTGTAGCATTTGTAGTTTGGAAAGAAGAGAAATCGGACGATAGTTGGTGCAGTCAACCGTAAGTCCTTTTTTGTGGACCGGAATAGTTTAGGCTAACTTGGAGACATCAGGAAATAATCCTTCGCAAAATGAATTATTTAAACTAATATTTAGTGGTTTATATTAAATTTCCTGACACTGGTTTAAATAGTTTTGTTAGAAGGTCCAACGATCAGAAAAAAAGGTTCGGTCCAACTTTGAATGATAGTGGAAATTAAATTACTGAACATATACCGATATTTCTAAGTTTAACAATTTCACATTGAAAAATTTAAATATTTACATTCAGAATCTCTTAAATTTATTGTTAAACTAATTTTTAGTTCATCTCAAAAAAACTTTGATTCATTTCATATATAAGTGCTACAAACTTCTTTGTACTAGACATATCTAAAATCCCTCGCAAGATATGTAAATGTGTTTCGTGTATTACCATTGATGTTCTTGATTTTTAGTAAATCGAAGAATTTTTATTTCTTACGCAATGCGCTCTCAGAACTTTAAATTCAGTTCTGCAACTGGACACTGAGTTTATTACTGAGCTTTTCCTATTAGTAAGCATTTCCACCCACAGTAAGTTAATTAGCACTGGGGTCTCCAGTGGCTTTGAAAGACCTAAAACAAAAAATGAGAGCAAGCAAATCATTTGTTTTTAAGGCTTTCATATGATGCTAACATGTTTTTAACTGAGTTTTGTTACGTGACTTAATTGAGAAGTTACAAAGTGAGTTTGTTAAGTTATGTAATTGATTTATTACAATGTGAGCTTGTTTATTGATATTTCATGAGTGATGCAACTTTTTCTCCCAGAGGTTTTTTATACAAATCGAAGACAGGACAGCACGCTTTTGGAGAGCCGTTTAATTACGATTGTTTTGAATCAGACACGTGCTGAAAGTCAGACGGTGCTAGATTTAACAATCTGGAAATCGAATGGGACTTTTAGTAAATGATAAAATATATTCAGGTTGCTGAATTTCTTAAAACTTTACTGTTTTGATTTGCTTTGATTTGCTTTGATTTCTTAAAACTTATCTTTATACGCTTACTTAATTAGCTTACTTACACAAGCTATGTAAACAATTTGTACCGAACCATTTTCAAAAAATGCACTCAAGAAGTGTTATCTTGTAGTGAACCTATTTCTTTCTTTCTTTCTTTAGTTACTAAGCAGAATGTGTTGCAAAGATTTTCGTTTCCTTGTTACTTTAAATGAAGCAGACCAACAAAAGGTATAATATTTGGTACAATGCATATATATATATACATATATATATATATATATATATATATATATATATATATATATATATATATATATATATATATATATATATATATATATATATATATATATATATATATATATATATATATTCAGTATTGCAATTATATTTGGGCTCATCAGCCCTCTTACATAGGTAGCCCCACTGTGACCTCTTACTTTCCTGTTTTGAACTTGCTCTACACACTGATCAATCAGTACACCACCAAGCTAATTGGTTTTCAGTATAGTCTTTTATGCACAGTTGATGGCTGGATTAATTAAACAACCTTAGAATGTTCTGACAGTATTCTAAGATTGTTTAATATTCATAATGATGATGAAAAAACTTTTTGAAAATTTTTACCTAATTCCAGTGTTGTTTGGTGTACTGATTCCAAAAATAATAATGTTATGTTAGCAAAAATATTGGTTGTTGGTAGTTTTGATAAATGGTTGGTAGTTTTGATAAACAGCAAAACTGTTTGTTTTCTTCCAGCTGATATAGCCTCTGATTGTAATGTTTAGCCTATTTGTCTTTAATTCACATTCTAAGTATGACTAATTATGGTTGTAAATATTCTTCTAACACTTATTGTTTACATATGGTAACTCAGTAGTTAAAAAACATCAAAAGAAACCTTACTGACTTTGTGAAAAAAATATACTTTAAATATTTTGGTGTAGAAATTGTTAATCAAGATAAATGTTGGGTTCCTCATAAATTAGGCTATGTTTGTGTCAAGAATCTTAGAAAATGTTATAAGAAAGAAAAAAAGCCTTAAATTTTATTTATGGAGAGAGCAAAAAAATTATTCAAATGGTTGTTATTTCTGCAGCGTTGATGATTCAAGAAATAGCTCCAAAAATAAGACAGTAACTGTCTATCTTAACCTTATTGGTCAATAAAAAATGGACTGAGACCTCATATCCCTTAGCCACCTCAATCTAATAATGATGCTTTACAGTCCAGTTCAGAATTTAGGTCAATCAATTAAGAATGAGTTCCAATGTTCTCCAGAAAATTTAAAACTGAAGTTCTTTACACAAGCTGTATTGAATAGTTTAGTAAGAGATTTAGGTTTAGTTAAAAAAAGATAACAGAATTGCTTGGTTCTAAGAACTTATTGTAGCAAATATGATAGATAAGTTCAAAGGTCTTGGTTGTCTGATGAGCCTTAAAGTCCACTTCTTGCACAACCTCTTGACTTCTTGCATAACCATCTTGACTTTTTTCCTAAAACTTGGTTGATGTGAAAAAAAAAGCAGGAGAGCAGATTCTTCAGGGCATAAAAGAAATGGAGATACCAGGGATTGTGGTAAATTATTTGTATTTCAGTAATTTAATCTTGTAATTTAAGCAAAAATTGTAAGTTTTTACAAACATTTTTTTGCTAGACTGTTTAATATTTACAAGATGTGTGATTTACATATAAAATCAAAATATATTTAAAAGTTTTGATATACTTTATGGATAAAACATGAAAATATTACAATTTAATTGGAAAAAATAAACAAACAAACAAAAAAGACAATATATAGATATATATACAAGGTAGATATATAAGAATTTTTATATACAATGTAGTTTTTTTTTTAATTCTTTATTTTATCTTTGTATACTTTTCATTATAATATGCAGTTTATATTCATTTATAGATTCACTATCTTAATGCTGTTCATCTTTGTTTATCCATTATCAGGTTAAGATTTATTTAATTATTTGTTGTTTATTTTAATGAAATTTCTATTCATAATTTAGGTGGTTTATTTTATGTTTTTGTAGTTTTATTGGTTCTGGATCAATTGTTCTTCCAATTCTTCTGAAGAAGAGAGCTTGCTCTCCTGCTGTGAGTTTTTAAAGTTTTTATTATAATCCATTGGGGTACAAAAATTAATCATTTTTATAAATTTATTACATATAGTTCTTGCATTGTGCTTATATTAAATCAAATAATCAAGTTTTGTTGAGTACTTTGGCATTTTACTTTATAGTGTGGACCCATAGCAAACTATTTTGAAGGGAAGGAGGTGGGAATAGAATGGAGTAAAACAAACAATTTGGAGAGAGCCCCAACCAATGTCACTCTTGTTAACAAAAATGAAAACAAAAATACATTGCTAAAAAATTTGTTTTTCTAAAATAAAAAAATGAAATAGCTTTTATGAATATGAAATAAGAAATTATATTAAAGAGAAAAAAGAATTCTTTTTTTATAAATTAATAGTTTTATCCATTTGGTTAATTTTTAAGTTCTTAGTAAGTTGATAGCATAATTAAATTTGTTTATTTACAGCCTCACCCACTTTGCAATAATTAAAGAAAACCTTTAAACACTATTGGATAATTTATGGTACAGATTATATTATTTAAAGTTGTAGAGTATATTAATTTTTCAAGGGCTCATAAAGAGAGAAGTATTTGGAATTATTATGCTTATGATGAATCAATATGTAAATCAATATACCATTTGCAAAATTAAAATAAAACAGCTGTTTGAAATTTTTAATTGTTTTTTTTTTGTTTTTGTTTTTTGTTTGTTTTTTTTAATTCAGGCAGGGGTAACTACAAAAACGTAAATTTGCCAAAAAAGAAATGTAAATATAATTATGTAAAGTGAAGAGTCTATTTCACTGCAAACCAATTAATCTTTTTTTTATATATATATATATGTGTGTCCTTTTTTTAGGTGTTGCCAGTACTTCATTTGTGTCTTTCAGACTTAGGTGGATCAACTCTTTCTCTAGTTTCAGACATTTTTTACTTCAAAAAGAAACATCTAATATATCCACTTACACCAATTATTATTAATGTAAATTTTTTTTTTTTTTTTTTTTTGTATTTACTAATATATAAAGAGTAATAGATAAAATAGATAGTAATAGTAAAGGTTAATTATGTATGCTGCAGCTTGTATAAGCTTAAATTGTTTTGTTAAAAATGTAAAATTTTCAGTTTTCTAAATCTTTAAATCTGAATGTCTATTGTTTAGTGTCTGTTCATGGTCTCGTTTTTGTTAGTATCAAACTATGTGTTCAAGGTGTGGAGAGAAGTTTACAAGAAGTCTTCATTCTTGACCTTGGACTCTACATACAAAGATACTAAAATGTCTGATCGTGTTATTGTGAGTAAATATTTAGTTTACTATTATCAATATTGTAAGATTTACATGTAGAACTTAGACACCAAGTATAGTCATCCTGCTGATTATGTGTTAACATGCAGAAAAATAATAGGTGATGGTACATGAGATAGCTGCAAAGACTTCCACTATTTAATCAAAATGAAGTAAACTAAACAGCATGGTTAATAGGGTACAAAGAGGTTATAAGCAAATTTTTTAATCATTAAAACCTCATTGAAAATTGAAAACCCTCTCCCCTGAAATGTCTAGAATCTGCATTGCTGGTAGGATTCATGCAAGATAATGACTTTGAAACAAGTATCAAAAAAACTTGCAATTGGTCTAGAAACATTATTTGCATTTAATATTTCATCACAATGAAAAAGAAGGACATGTAAAACATAATAAAGGACAAATGTGACAAATAAGATGTTACTAAATTTTGCAATTTCTAAAAGTGCAAATTTGGGCATCAAAAGTTTTTCCGATCAAAGATTTTTTTAAGGAAACCCTATTTAAAATATGATTTTACATAAGAATACACCTTTTCTTAAGCTTTTAGAAGAAAAAAAAATTCTCTCTGTACCCTAATGGTTAATTTATTTTTTTTAAGGAAACCCTATTTAAAATATGATTTTACATAAGAATACACCTTTTCTTAAGCTTTTAGAAGGAAAAAAAAAATTCTCTCTGTACCCTAATGGTTAATTAATTTGGTGTAAGGTAATGGTTAATTAATTTTTTTTCTTCAGAACTGTTTTTGTGCAAAAATGTAATGACTGATGAAAAAAATACTTATTTTTTTTGTATCAGTCAAAAATACTTTTTTTTTTTCCTTTTTTATCTGCCAACTTAATTCTCAACTGTTACTTTTTTAAAAAATTCAGGAAAAATTTCGCAATCGGTTCCCATACTCATTGGACTCTTTAATACTTTGTTTTTGTTGGTAAGAGTTTTCCATTATTTACCTTTTTTTTTTGGTCTTTATTTTTCAAATATTATTTACACTGCTGAAAACAAAGAATATTCTACCTGTATATTATACCTGTAAAGCTGCTATTCTACCTGTAAAGGATGCCATTAAATTTTAAGGTAATTTATATACTAATAAATTAATTACTTTATTAATAGAAGAATATTAGTTACAGTTTTATTTTGAAGGATGGCTTCTGTCCCACTAATAGAACAATAGCAAATAATTATCAATATTTAAAATACTGGTAAAACAGGGGGTATCAATGTGGAAGTTATGCAAACAGTTTTTTGCTTAATCAAGTAAGAGCCAATTTGAGGTGAACTTACTGTAAACTTACTGTGAACTTTGAGGGTTGAACTTACAAAACTTACAAACTGTGAATTTACTGTGAACTTTGAAAACTATGAAACTTACAACAAGTACTAAGAACAAAAATTGTGTGTGTGAAAAATAAATTTTTTCAAATAGAGAAGAATTTGATTTAAAAAAAAAAGGGGAAAAATGCAATCTTTAGAAAACAGATGCTGCCTCTTAGAGGAAGGCCTAAAGGACCAAGTTGGTATAAGGAGAGTGGACCAAGCAATTCTCTCTTTATGCCAACTTAATTCTAAAAAATATAGTAGTTACTTTGTTATTCTAAATTTATGAGGTGGCGTTGGGAGCTTCAGTATTTAGGGTGCTTTAATGCTAATGGAGTAAATTTGCAAAATTTATGCAGTTCAAATTCAGCAACACAGCTAAATGTTCTTTGATTTTTTTTTTTAAATAAACTAACTTTGTTGTTTTGTATTTTGTAGTATTCTGAATAAAATAAAAATCAAAAAATCTTCAGGCAGGTTGTTTTTTTTGAAAGTAATATACAGGTGGATGCACCCCAAAAACCACATTGAAAAAATATGTAGAAACAAAAGAAAGGAATATGTCAAATTGGGTAAATGATGATTTATGTTTAAGTGCATGAGATAAGGCAACATAGGAAATGTCCGAAACTGACACTTTAGATTCTGTGAAAAAAATACAGCTATTAAAAGACAAATTTAAATTTTAAATTCTCAATTTTTTGGAAAATTGATCCTGATTCTTTAGAATTTCAGATTAAGTTTGCAAATAAGCCTGAATTTAGTAGTTAAACATAAATACTTAAAGTCAATTACAAACTTGTTATATACTTTTAAGCCTATTTTCTGGAATTTGCATTCAAAATGTGGAAATCAAGGAGTGGTTTTTGAGGTGCACACTACAGACATCAGTAACAGAATAAATGTGATGTATTGAATAATGCTATTTCTCTTTATGTTCTTAACAATTTTCAACACCATCTTTACATTGGGGAACATCAAGCTTGTTTTTCTTCAGTGGAACCTTTATCATCAAGTTCACTTTCTTTTACAGGAAACAGACATCAGGTTCCTTTGCAGTTATTGTTGCAGATAAGATAATTGAAGGCATATTTCCATGAGTTTTGCACAAATCTACTACAAATAGATTTTATAACTTGAAGACAGACAGGACATTGCTTGTATTCAACTGCATCTTATTTGACTGTTTTTGCAAATGAGTTTAAATAGGAGGAGTCTTTGTTTTGCATCTTTTTTCTTTTCACTGGTATCTTACTTTCCGTTTCCACTGGTATCTTATGGTACTGGTTATCTTTAGTACTTTTGGTAGTCCGTTTTTTCTTTTTTCTCCTCCTTAATTTCTTTTACATATAAAAAATAAAGTAAAGCATCATTTTTACAATGTAAAAATGATGCTTTACTTATTTTTTTTTTTTTGTTAAAACTACTAAATTATCAATACATCAAAATAATAATTCACTAATCAACTTACATCCAAGCAAGATTTTCATCTATTGATAGTTTATTGCAAGCAACATGCTGCCATACTGTCCATTTTTTTCTTTTTTCTCCTCCTTAATTTCTTTTACAAAATTTATCACATTTTTAGCTTTCATCAATCTATGGTGACACTAATATTTTTTTGACAGATTTGGTTAACTTTTTGCAAGGCATTGAAGTCAGTTTATATGGTACTTCTTTCATGAAGTTCATCATTAATTCCTATTGCTTGTTTTTTCTGATATAGATGATGATACTTTTGGTGTCATACATTCCTCAGCTATTTTGAACATGTCTTGTTGCATTAGTTCTACACCTAGGGCATTATTAGTTATACCAATCTGCCTTGCTGTATTAATTAATAAATTTTTTTGTTGACCACCTTTTCCATATTCTTGCAAGTATCAATATAAATGCTTCTTTGTTTATTGAGTTGAATTCTGTAAACATAGATGCTTTCTCCCTCTAACATTTAATTCAACAATTCTTGATAATTTTATCCTCCCCCTCCCTTCCTCCCTTCTCCCCCTCCCTCCCTTCTCCCCCTCCCTCCCTTCTCCCCCTCCCTCCCTCCCTTCTCCCCCCCTTCTCCCCCCTTCTCCCCCCCTTCTCCTCCCCTTCTCCCCCTCCCTCCCTCCCTTCTCCCTCCCTCCCTTCTCCCTCCTTTCTCCCCCCCCTCCAATCTTGTTTGTAAACTTTTGAAACACACTATTCATTCATTCTCAGATAGCTATATTTAGTATTTTTTTAAGTGCAACCAAAAGGAACTATGGGTAGTCTTCTATAAGTTTGTTGTGTATGTATGCATGTATTTAGGTATATATAAACTTCTATAGTATAATGTAGTAGTAATGTTTTGGAAATGTGTAACTTGTTATTAACTTTATCTTGTTATTACATGCATATTTTGAATTACAAAATAAAAATACAAAATCTTCTATGCATTAAATAGTTTTGTTAAAAATCATGTTAAAATTAAAATTTTTTTGTTTTATTTACAGTAACTTTTTTTAAAGATGTTGAATTTTTGCCTTTTTTGACATTTTTTTTAAAAATTTAATTTTTTGATTTAATTTTTTAGGGTTCTACCATTCCTGATGACACTAGTGCCTTTTTGTTTTCTCCGAGATCCTGAAAAAAAATGCTCATTCCAGTAAGATGATAATGATAAAACTCAAAGCAAAGTTGCAGTAGAAACTTTTTTAATATTTCCGGGGCTATTGATTTCAAGAGGGAAGCAAAAATAACTTCTGTATGATAAATATTTAGGAACAAACTGAATAAATTTCTGTTATGCAGAGGTTCTTATGAATATTGATTAAATTTTCAGAATTATAATATTTGATGTTGACTAATGATCTGAGATGAACTTTATTTTATGGGTTTGTGATGTTTGTTGATGTATTTGTAAATATAACAACAATTTTACTCTAATTGCTTCTCTTGCCCAAACAAATGAAGCAGGTAAGTAGATTTAGGTACTAACAAAATTTGCAATTTAAGCGCTAGAAAATAATTGTATATTCATATATATGCTTTTGTAAGCATATATATGCTTACAAAAGTAAAATGTATATTAATGCCTTTTAACTTTGAATGTAAGGTTAAAGTAGGTGTGGAAAAATTTCTTGCAGTTTTTAATAATATATGTTAAATACAAAATCCACTTTTAATGAATTTTTAGAGGTTGTGACAGACATTAAAATTTTGCAATATAAGTCAATTTCAGTATTTTTTTAACAACATGTATTGTTACATGTGTTATGTATTCTACATGTTATTGTATTAATCAATGAAGGCAAATCCCTTTTCTAAATCATCATTAATTGTCAATAACCAGCAGCTGTTGAGCAGTTCTTAGGCCTGCACTGAACTTCAATAGTCTAATAACAAGAGATGCCCTTTAAAAAATCCTTTAGAGATTCTAAGAATCTGAAAAAAATCTATTATATTTTGAGAGACAGTGTCTTCTAGTTTAAATGATCCTCAGTATCCGATGTCTACCTAAATTTTTTTGGATAACCAGTTCTACTTACTCGGTGAGATACATACTACAGCTTGATCAAAAAATGAAAGTTCCACTAATTCAATAATTTAAGTACCAAAGGTGAAAACTTTGGGATGGCTATTTTTGACATATTATTCATCAGAATAAGGTCATTCATTGCATAGCTTACAGGAAATGGTACTGTAAACCACACCTAAACATATAGTTGAACAATGAAAATGCAGATGTCATGGAATCCTTTTTCCTTAGCTTGTGAGCCTAAACTGCTCAATGAACATCGGTATTTTATAACTTAATTACTTTTAACCATCAATTTTATGTGCTTATGGTTTTTTATATTTTAATCTTCTTGATTATCAATCTTCCCTAAGAAAGTTTATTCCTAATTCAATAAATTCAATATTATCAGCCCTGTGGAATCTTGAAGCCTCTCACCTAGATGTTGATTTTCTTCCACAATAGACATGGTTGTTGGCAATCAGTAAACTAACTTCATGCTATAGCTGAAAGACATTTTCCATCCCAATTAATAACAAGAGGTACTTTAGCAGAGAAATTTCCCTTACATTTGTTAGCAATTTTCATGTGAAGGTGTTTTTTCCCCCTCTGAACTGTGGAATGACTGACACCAATTTCTGGTAGGTATTCTATGTTTTGAACTGCAGCAGATAATGCAGCACAAATGGCTTTTTGTTGTCTAACAAATCAACTACGTCATATCTTACGAATTTCTTTTTTAGTGTTTTTCAAAGTTTTAAAGATTGTAAATAGCCTTCACCTACTTTAGTGGTACTTAACAATTAATGTTTCTAGATTAAATAAAGAAAAACCAGGGATTTTCATTATTTTCATATAGCTTATAGTTGAGCTTACACAATAAATTATCTAATAGGAATAAAAAGTATTCAAAGAAAACTTTTCAAAAATACAATTTTGCAACTTCTTAATATTTTTGCGACTTCTAAGTGTTATTTTTATTTTTAAATTGAAAAAAAATTCTATGTTAATTAGCACATAACAACAGGGTAAGACAGTAACATTTTACTATTTTTACATTTTTGACCATTCTAATAGACATATACATATATGTACATAAGGAATATCTATATGTAAATGTAGAAAAAAAAATCTGATTTCATTGCACATAAATTCATTTTTTTCAATAACTAGTTAAATCTCAAAATTCTTCTCTAGTCAAATAATACTTAGGGGTTGCTCCATGACTCCACAAGATATACAGTATTTTGTATTTGAATTAACTGAAGCATTTATGGCGAAACAATACAAACTGTGTATCTCACTGTTATTCAATGAATAATAAACAATAAGTTCATCCATCTAGACAGCACAAATGTTTCTGTCCAGACTGCAAAGAAAAGATTTTGAAGTAATTGGTTTCTAAGGTCGAAATATGAAGAGAAAACTTTCTTAAAATATCTCAACCAGAAAAAAATGACTATAGTGAGCTGAGCAACAAAAAGATTAAAATGTTAAAGAGCTTAAAAAGGCACCGTGGGTGGTTAAGTGCAAATTTGAGATAATTGGTAACAGTAGAGGATCGGATGCACTTACCACATTAAAAAATGATGCCAAACTGTGTAACTCCAACCCTTAAACACAGAGGTAGCTCCATTATGGTCTAGCAAGCTTTCTCACTCAATGGTGTTTCTTGATTTCACAGAGTAGATAGAGTGCTTGATGCAAAAGGGTATCACACAATTCTTGTTCACCAACCAGTTCCTATGGGGAAAAAATTTAATGGACCAGGATTCCTAATGTAACAAGATAACTACCTGCTTAGTGAACAAAAAGAAGTTATGTGAAAATCATGGAGTGGCCAGCTCAATCAAACTCTTTTAGGACAACCTGATCTAAACCTAATCAAACTCTTTTGGGGCAACCTTGATTGTCATGTCAAGAAACAGTATACTTTGAAAGAAACATTCTGTAATATGTTGAAAAAGACATGGAAGCAACTTGAGTTGTTGTTTCTTGAAAAACTTGTTTTTGTGATGGTTCTTATAATGCAATGAATTGTCACAAAACTTTAAAAAGCTAAAGTTTGATTTTTTGAACTGTTTTTCCTTTTAAAAATATGTTATCTGTTATTCTATATTGTTTTTTGTTATTTTTGTAAAAATAAATGTTATCTGTAATACTTTGAAGCATTACATTACACATTTATAAAACGATTTGTGTTTCTAAAACAAAAAGCTTACTGTTCTCAAATTTTTTTTTTTTAATGTGTGAATTTACAATCACATCATCCACACTGCCGGTTTCAACCATAAAAATCCAGCTACAACAAATGCATCTTGTATGCAAAAATTTGCACACAAGTTAGTTTTCATAGGAGGAAGAATATTGTATACTGTGCTAGGCTTAAACTAAAAACTAAAAAACTTTTTAAGGCATCATTATTATGACATCCGTAATATTTTTAATACATCCGTAATATATGTTGATATTTTTAATAATCTTTCTTTTCCCTCACTTTTTACATGTCATATTTTTAGAGCTCTTCCAAATATGATTTATATGAATGACGTATGCTCGGTAAGTCTTCTATTGAATAAATGACACAATCAATATGATGTTCATTCAGTTAAGATAAAAAACCATGATAAACAAAAAAATGTTTAAGATAGCAAGCTTTTATTAAAATTCATAGATAGCTTGTATATGAAAAAGATAGCAAGCTTTTATTAAAATTCATAGATAGCTTGTATATGAAAAAATGAAGTTTATCCAATCTTCTACCAACCTATCTACATTACCATGCACAAAAAAAAACATCAGTTCATCACATTTACTTGATATTTATCTTAGTCGATCTAAAATCTTTAGTGCTAAGTTAACATCCTAAGCATTTGGATACTGTTCTACATATGTAAGAATAAGAAGATTATTTAGTCAATAAGTTGCTTCTGTAACAGTATCCCATAAATACTTGCACTCAGATTCGCAATATTTGTTTCGTAGCAGAAAAGTAACGGAAACTTTTTTTGTTTTAGATAACACCTGTTGTAAACCTAATGTTCATAACTACTTTGGGGATCTCATTTGTTTTTATTTTGGTATGATTTCTAACGTTTTTTTAAATGTGCTATTAAGTAAATAACGTATTGTGTCTGTTTATAAAATTCGTTTTTACATTTTTACCAACATGCATTTACAAGATATAAAATATTTCTAGCGATGAAGACTTTAGTTGAATATATCTTCTCTCTTAGGTGACTTATACCGTGACATATTTCAAATACAGGAAGCTTTTGAAATCGCAAGGTTTATTTTTTGACGCGTTTTTTATTACGTATATGAAATATGTAATAATGCAAATGAAAATGATAAGCTCCTTTTGTAAGGCCTATGCATAAATTAAAGTGTTTTTGAAAAATATTAAAGAATTATCATATTCACTTGAAATCTGTGTTAAGCCTGTTTTCCAGATCTTGCTCCAGATAGCCAATACATCCTCTGCGGAAAATTCATTCGACAGGCCGCTCATTCCGTCGTTTCATTCATCATTTGTTGGATTTTGAGTAAAAAATAAGTTCTTGCTTTGTTGATATTTATGATGATATTATTATAACTTTTTCCAGTAATTTTGTTCAATATTTTTTCGGTATTAACTTTTATTTGAATATAAATTTCTCTAGCCGTTGCTGTTTATATCATAACTACGCAGCATAATTTTGACAATGTGCCCCACCTTATTATTTACTTTCAGGTAAAATAGATATTGATAACAATTTTATAACAGTCAAAAAAGTAATCTTAAAGCCTCTAAGAGCTTTTTTTTTTTAAAGAATTATTTAATAAATTGGTTATTTTTAGGTGGCTACGTCTTCTTTGCAAGGATTGTTTAATGCTTATGTTTACGGTTGGCATCGTGCGCAGTTCCGACAGGTTATCAGCGAGACAATTCCCTTGATAGATATTAATTCCAGAGTTACTTTTCAAAAGCCCAACAAGACGTTAATTAAACTCTAAGGGATTTTGATAAAAATATTATTGACCTCAATGTTTTTGTGAGTGTCATCTGTTAATATTTGAAGAGATTGTTATATATTTATATTATTTTTTGGTATTTTTTACTGAGCATTTGTAAAAAAAGTTTAATATTTACAGCTTCTTAAATGTTATCCGTTTGATTGGTCTTCGGAATGTATTTTCGATATCTTTGTATGTATTTTTGTAAAATTTGTAAATATTTAATATATCTTTTTATGATACATGCTCTTTTATAATATATATATATATATATATATATGTATATATATGTGTGTGTGTGTGGAAATTTTTTCTCGTCTAATATACCCTATGTACCGACGTATAAGTTGAAATTTTAAACCCGATTATAATGGGCTACTGTATATATACAATTGTCATTAATTATTCTCTTCTGCCCTTCTAGCTCTTTTTAAATGAATCAATCTTTTTTTCTTTTATCAGAAACGGCAAAACATCCGGTTGGTTTTTATTCAACCAATTTTCTTATTCCTCTTCTTATTGGTTGTTTTTTTTTTTTTTTTTTTTTGTTCTTATATCTACTTAACAGTTATTTACATGACAGGATAAATAAGTCTCCGCGTGTGTCTTTTCTAATTGCTGTTTTTAATTTTCCTTCCTCACAATATGGCAAGCTGTATGTAGCTGTATGTAGACTATCTTTGGTGGAAGTATTATGTTATTTGGGATGTTTCTCACCACTTTGTGTTGTTGCTATTTTATAACGGACATTAAAACAGCTGATACCTAAAGAAATAATGCTCCGATACGCTGAGGATTACATGTAGTTACCTTAGATACTTTAGCTGTGTAACAATTCAACACGCGGCCAATCGAAGTTTGCAACTTTCTATATATTTTGATTAAGTTATTCGTAAAATAAAAAATATAAAGCTGGTGCACAAGTTTCTTTTGATGCATGTCTGTATAATAGCCGTAAGACACATTAATAAAAAAACTTATATAATATTTTAGCTACACTATGACCAGTCTTTTCACGAATAAACTAAAACGAGTGGAATTTTTGAGCAGATGAGTACAATGCAAAATTGTTTGCAAGTAAAGTAAATAAAATTTAGCGAACCTTCCTATGAAGATTGTCACCGCATCTTTTCTTAGCAACAAAATCTTTGAGCCGACCGATAGTAAAATTCTTCGGCCTAACTTTTGGATCCAAAAAAAAATTCTTTTCACTTTTTGATTTAAAATTCAAAATTAACTTTTAAGTCGTTCTGCTTTTTTTGTTCTGGGTTTTATCTCTTGTTTTCATAAATATTTTTTTGAAAATTGTGCCAAGAAATTCTCAGTGAATGCAAGAGACCTTCTACAAATGTAAATGTGGCAAATATCTGTTTTATAACTAATAAGTACCGTATGTATTACCTGCCCCTGTGTACAATCCGCACCTAATCTTTTCATCAAAAATGCCTAAAAATCGTTTGACCCGTGTATACCTTGCAGAGTGAATCCATATTTTTTGCATCTTTTACCTATTCAGTGACCAACGTGATATCAGGTTTGGCAAGGTTTCCTTCTTTGGTCTGTCTGGTGTCTCATTTTTCTTGCTCTGTCTTTGAATGGCATAATAGATCCTCTTTTTACAAAGCTTATCGTTGGTTGCACCGTAGCTTGCACTTAAGGATAAACTTATTCAAGTCCTTCTAAAGGTCGGTACACTTTGTCTCAGCAAGCTTTCTTTGTTTTGGACATTTTCTCGTAGAAAAGTTTTTTTTTCTTTCCACTCGGATTAAACTTTCATTTATGTCGAAATTCTCTTACAGCAGATCTGTTGCTAGTTTCTTCAGCTCGCTTAATTAATTTTAACTTGAATAATGCTTCATATGAAAACCTTTTTTTAATTTTTGTTAATTAAACGTCTTGATTCTTAGAAAATCTTAAGCGGTACTAAATCAAATAAAAAGTAGAAATTAAAAAATTAAAGTAAAAAAAAGTAGAAATATAGTAGAAATTACAGCCTTTTTAATGCTTTTGACATTTTTTTGTAGTTTTACTAAAAACGCTCTCAAAAACCCAGTTACTATTTATATATTTTATTGATAATCAGTTATTAATCCAATATTTTTTCATATTTGCCTACGCATTATTAAGTAAAATATCATTCTTAATTTATTGCCCCTTGTATAACCCGTACTGTTGATTTTTGAAGATTTTTTTGAAAAAAAAAAACGTGCAGTTTACACAAGAATATGATGTTTATCAAATATTTCGAAATGTATTAACTCGAATTTTTTTATTTTTATTGTCATCAAATTTTCTTTTATAAGAGGTACAATAGTCGCAGTTGTAAGAATTTCGGAAAAAAACTACTTTAATCTGTCCTGATCACGCCGCCTACATGAGGTGCCTTTAAGCTTGTAATAATGATCAATTTTATTACCTTATACAATATTATAATATTCTTATACCGTATCAAATATATTTAAAAGGAAGTTTTTCTTTTACAATTTTTTTTTTTTTTTTTTTTTTTTTTTTTGGTAGTAAAAATCTTCAGGGTAGAAGTTTTATATAAAACTAAATTGACTCGCTTAATCATGAAAAAATTGTCACCTGAACACTTTTTTTTGTTAGCAAACAGTTATACGGGATAATTACTTTCACTTAATTTTTTTTGGTGTAAAATATTTAATTAGAAAAACCCTTTTGAATTAAAGAAATGTTTAGAAATATTCTATTTTATTCTACCAAAGTCAAAATAAAAGCAGTTGTATCGTATTTGATGTCAAGAAGATTTTTTTTTTTGAAATTTTCTTTACATTGAATTAAAAAAAAAAATCGCAACAGCATAAATACGAGGATTCTTTACGTTGGCGCTGCAACGGGTGACAAACTTGAAATGTTTAGCATGTACCGACTCCCTTGTGTTGCTGTTTAAGAAGCATATTCGTGAGACAGAGAAATTTTTGGCATCGAATAGGAATTCCGATGTTCTGAAATAACAAATGGGAAATCGCGATTTGCATGCTGTTGAGTATTATTAGGTGCGTTTGGGAATTCATTTCGCAATGGATAGCCATTATTAGATACGTTAGGGAACTCATTTCGCAACGGATAGCCATTATTAGACAACTCATAATGATGCAGACGTTCGTTGGAATACTCGCCGCAAACTTTGATTTGTGAACGATGGTTCTCCAGCTGGCAACTTGGGTAGTAAATGTCAGATTCAACCTCTCGTTGCTGGAACGCTTCTTTGTAATTTAATTGCCTTGTCATGTTTAACCAATGGTGATAGTGTTGTTGGTGTTGAGTATATTGAAAAGGCATTTCTTGGTTGCTTGTATTCTCGTCCGTTTGCAGGAGCATTTCTGATGACAAAACAAAATCATTATTACAAAAACTCATTACACCCTGGATGATTGCTACCGGTATAGAAGGAAATATCCTTGAAAATACTCGCAGCATCCTCTCGGTTTCTTGAAAACCGTTCAAACTTTCAGGCTGCTTTCGGTACGAATTTGCGTCTCCTTCGAATCTTTTCTCTCTATGAAGAAACTCTTGTGACGGACCGTCTGCAAGATAGCGACTGGAAGAGGAAGGATATATCGAATGAGTAGGTAATATCGGTTTGTCTTCAGAATGGTCTTTTGAAAGAATGTTTTGAAATAATGGGTTTTTTGAAACCTCATCATATTTGGAAGATATTTGAGAATTTCTATCGTAAAAATCTAAAAAGCACAACGAGCAAATGTAAACAGTGTTATCAAGATGTAGCTACAATAAAGGTTCTTTAAATAGAAACAGAAATCAACAAAAACTGAAGTTTTTTACAAAAAAACTACGTTAAAGCGCAGAGTAAAAAAAAAAAGTACTTCTTTTTCTAAGCGTTTGCTTTCTTCTTAACGCCAATTGAGCCGCCATCACACGTTGTCTTTCAGCAATCAGCTTACATTTTACACATTTGCAAAACCTGTAGTCATAAAAACCATGAGCGTAGATTAAAAAAAAAAAAAAAAAAAAAGCAAATATTAAATATATTTTTACAATTAATGAAACAACCGAGTGACAGACAATTTTATGTAAATTAAACTGAATAAAATAATTTTTAAAAATGTTCTTTTTCCTATTCTCGAACATAGTTTTTTTAATTTCTATAACATTTATTGCAGGGATGGCCAAAACGTGGCTCGCGAGCCGCATGCGGCTCTTGGAATGTCAATGCGGCTCTTGGAATTTCATTTCGACTCTTTTCTTATTAACTTTACTTAATCGCAAAACTTATTTTTTTGAAATGGATAAAGTAAATACTAACAATAATTCACTTCGCAACAACGGTAAGAAAAGAAAAATTAATGACAAGAAAAGAATATTTAATGAAAATTGGACAGAAAAATTTGCATTTATTGAAAAAGAAAATAAACCGATATGTTTAATTTGTAATAAAAAAACTTGTTCACAACAAGTCAGGGAATATTAAACGCCACTATGAAACTAAATATATAAATTTTTCCAAGGAATATCCATTAAATTCAGATTACAGGAAAAATAAAATTCAATTGCTCAAAACGATAATTAACAATCAAATGAATGCTTCATCTTTCAGTAAAGAATCAACTATTTCTACAGAAGCAAGTTTTGTTATAGCATGGAAAATTGCAAGAGTAAAACATCCTTACACTGATGGAGAATTTGTAAAGCAAAATATTTCAGATGTCCTCTTAGTTTTAGATCCTAAAAATAGCAAAATCCAAAGGTTAATTTCACAGATTCCTATTTCTCGACATTCAACTGAAAAAAGAATATCTGAGATAAGTGCTGATATTGAGCAGCAATTGTTGAATGACTTAAAAAACTGTGAAGCATTTAGTTTAGCTCTGGATGAATCAACAGATGTTCAAGATAAATCTCAAATGGCAGTATTTGTTAGGTATGTAACATCAGATGTAATTGTGAAAGAAGAATTACTAGATTTGGTTGAGCTAAAAGATACAACTCGTGGAGTTGATATAAAGGAAGCTCTTGAAACAGTTCTACTTAAAGCCAATGCACCTATCAACACTTTTTAGTGTTGCTACATATGGTGCACCAGCAATGGTTGGCAAACATGTTGGACTTATTGGTTTATTAAAAAGTGATCCTAAGTATCCAGAGTTCATTCCAGTTCATTGTTTGATTCATCAAGAACATTTAGTAGCAAAAAAAATTTTAATTTTTCAATCGTTCTAAAATCAGTGATAGAAATTGTAAATTGCATTTGATCAAATGCTAAAAATCACAGACAGTTTAAAAACATTATTGATGAATTGGATCTTGCTGACAAACCAAATGACCTATCATTTTACTGTGCTGTACGGTGGCTTTCAAGTAGTGATGCTTTTTTATAAGTTCGTAGAATTATTAGAACAAATGAAATCTTTTTTGATTGAGAAGAAAAAGACTTGAAATTCTTGATGATATGAATTTTTTGTAAAATCTTTTGTTTTTGACTGATATAATGCAACATTTACAAAGTCTGAAATTATCTCTTCAGGGAAAAGAAAAAAATATATCTGATCTTGCTCAGACTATTTTTAGTTTTAAAAAAAAATTACCCTTTTTCAGAGAGATCTTACTTAAAAAACCTTAAACCATTTTCCTCAAATGAAGAAGATGATTATTTCTAATCCTTCAATTCAGTATGATGACCATAAGATTGAATCATACAGGGGAAAATTACAGAATTTACTAGAAGACTTTCAAAAAATGTTTATAGATTTGCATGCACTTAAATCATCTTTAGGATTTATAAAAAATCCTTTTTTAATTGATATTATTGGTGGTGGTTGTCCAATTCCATTAAACATAGTTGAAGAAGTATCTCAATTTGAAACAGAACTATTAGATATCCAAGAAGATCAAAATCTTCTGATGCTGCATAAAACACTAACTTTATTGGAATTTTGGAAGATAGTGCCTGAGGTTAAGTATCCCTTTCTGAAAAAGATTAGCATAAAATTTATTTCAATTTTTGGTTCAACATACACATGTGAATCTTTATTTTCCATTATGAAATTTGTCAAATCAAAGTATTGTGCTAATCTAACCACTGAGCACTTGTCAGAATTACTTAAAACAGCAACAACAAGCTTGAAGCCAGATTTTAAGAGACTTACCAGTAAAGTTCAGAATCTTAGTGCCTGATTGGAAAATTCATAACTGTTTGTAATTTTGTTACTTTTTCAAACACTTATGACGTGAATATGCTTCTTAAAACAATTCTATAACTAGTTTTTCTAGTGTGAGAGTAAAAGGGAATCAGATTTTTATTTAACTTGATTGAAATGAGTTTTTCAAAACACTCAAGATAATTTGAAATTCGAAACAAGCTTACATTTAAAGTAAAGTTTTTGCATTTGAAAAAATTTTTTTTTAAATTTAGACAAAAACTAGTTGCAAATATAAAATTTGTACACAAAAAGTTTTTTAGAAAAAGTTCCTTAGAAAGATTTATTTCTTTTCATAAAAATTTAAGCTTAACTTCATGGAGTATTTTACAGCACTTATTTTGCCACCAGTTTCTAATTTTTTTTGTAAGGCAAAATATCTTTTAAAAAAGAATGCAGAAAAATTTTCTTAACGAAATATTTAATGCGGCTCTTCGGTTCATGTAAGTATTTGAATGCGGCTCTCGTGCCAAAAAGTCTGGCCAGCGCTGATTTATTGCTTGCTCGTTGTATCTTATTTCCAAAAGTTACATTTATATCCAAATTTAAACATTTATATCCAAATATTACGTCATATTTATATCCAAAAGACTTTATTTGCACTAAGTCTGAGCTGGTTATTTCATTCGATTGAATGTCATGATGATTTCCTGTGAAGACTTTGGCTCAGTTAATACTACTTTTTGTATGTATGTATGTATGTATGTATGTATGTATGTATGTATGTATGTATGTATGTATGTATGTATGTATGTATGTATGTATGTATGTATGTATGTATGTATGTATGTATGTATGCATGCATGTGTTATCGAAAAAAACCATTGAGGCTGCGTCGCTGTATGTGAAATAGCCTTACATTGGGGTTATTTATACTGGTTGCAACTGCCTAGATCGCTCTAGGCGATTGCAAGTAGTATAAATGCAAAAGATTTTTCTCAGAGAAACATCGAACTTAAATAAAAACTCTATGTTGGTTGGGCAGAATATGGATTTTTTTAAGTTACAAAGCTTCCAAAGTTAAAAGCGCTTAGCAAAAAATTAATCAAAAGATATTAAACTAGCAGAAATTTATTCATCAATTTAATTAGTAAAAACAAGTGCCGCGTAAGAAAGTATCCTACCTCCACAGACAATTCCGTTTGTGGCCTTTTAAAACGACTGAGTAACCATGGTTTCTGCAACGAGAACATTTTGGCGGTTCTTTTACCTTGAATAAATTTTCAGGTGCAGAGAAGTTTTTGCAGTCAGAATGTTTTTCTTTTATCAAATTCATTTAATGACTTTATTTTTATCTCGACTTTTAACTTTAAGGCTGATTCCAAAAACCCAGCCGCACCAGCAATAAAATAATAGAAATTGTTTGCGTTTACGCTTTTCACTTTCGAACTTTTTTCTAGAATAAAGAAATAGAACGCTTAGTCTCGAAACGTGGCTTCAGGCATTTTTAAAAGTGGATTTCCACTCAGACTAATTTTAAATGGTTGATTATTTTTATCTTTTTAAAATATTAAACTTAGACTGACGTATCATCTCAGGCCCGTCGAACGGGAAAGGAAGGGGAAGGGAGCTAGCGGGAATATGCTCAAGATCTCACGCTGGGTAACCAATTAGATTGATGGAAAAAAAAAAAAAATCTTTCTTCAAGCGTTTTTATTCACAAGACTTTCGTTGATGATAACGTGTTTTTTTTTTATAAATAGTTTTTTTTTAATTTCAATCCGAAAAGTTTTTTTAAATAAAAAAGATTTCTAAACTTAATCTTTGTTAAAACACAAAAGCAAAAAAACTCGCTGAACATTTTTTTTTCGAAGTGTCTTCATAGAGTGCAATGCGCTCTACGTAGCCTTAATCTGCTCCGAGCACAATATTGCACACGCATGCGCAATTACTTTATTATAACTGCGATTTATATTTCACAATAAAGCTGGTTAGATAGGCGATTAGGGTAAGGGTAAGGGTTAGGGATAGGGATAGGGATAGGGACAGGGATAGGGATAGGGATGGGGATAGGGTTAACATCACCAAGATTTTTTTTTAAAAAAAAAAAAGATTTAGCGCATGCGTACAAAGTATTGCGCTTAGAGTAGCATATGGCTACATAGAGCGCATTGCGCTCTATGTAGCAACGGCCTTTTTTTTTTCCTGGGAGTTTTGAGTTATTTTACTTGAACAACACTTTAATAAAAAAAATATTTTTTTTTTTTTTTTTTTTTTATTGAATAATTGCCTAATCTTTTTCTTTGTTAAATCTGAATTTGAATTTTTTTAATATTTTTCATTTAAGTCTACGATGAAAATATGTTTTTTTATAAAGGGGTGGAGTCAGGAAAGCTACTCCCAACGATTGGATTAGTTTCACCATTCCAGAGGCCCACCAGACTAAACTGATTGCTCATCTTCTCGACGGGCTCGCATATATTTTATTTTAGCTTCTATTCTAGCACGCATTTAGAACTTCTATTTTAGCACACATTTAGAACTTCTATTTTAGCACACATAAAAAAAAAATGACAATCTAAGATAAATATGATTTAAAGTTGCAATTCTTGAATAGAAATCAAAAAAAGTAACGACTGTCCTTTTTTTTTTTTAAGTGAATCAAAATTTATAATTTTATAATTATTATAATTATCAGTTGAATGTAAGTTAGTGAATAACGTTTCCAGCATTTTTTAGCATTACTACATTTTTGCATTTGCGAAAGCATCTCTATGAATGATAAAACTTTTTATTCATTTTAAAACATATTGGACAAAAGTGTGTTTCGGATCGCTATTTTGCAGAAAATTGCATCTAAATGGTTTTTTTTCTTAGCATATAGAAACATAACCTTAAGATTTTCAAGGATTTCTTCATGATTTTCTTCAAAGATTTCTTCATGAGCATGAGACTAAGCTGCTGTTTCTCCAGTGAAATTCAAAATAAATTGCATCTTTAAGCAGTGTTTACAGCTGCACTTAATTTACTTCCAACTTCAGTTAAAGTTGCAGAAATGCAGTGGTATTTCAGGTGGAGTATATTGGAAAGTGTTATTGCCACAGGTCAGAAATTTAAGGTTTAAGTTTACTATCCGAGTACCCCAAAAATGTTAACAAATGTAGTAAGTGGGGCATCTGGACACTTTATTTTCATATTTAGAAAAATCTGGGAGGTATCACATTTTTAGAAAATTGACAAAATCTGCTAAAAAGTCATTATTTTCGTACTTAAAAAAACTAAATATACTGACAGAAAGTTGAAGTTTATTTAAAAAAATGTTCATATACCAACTTTTCAAGGTCTTTAATTTAATATTTACACATAAACATTATTAGAATACACAAAGTTGGTCAAAAAAACATTTTTTATTAAATATATTTCTTTTTGACTACGCATTTTTATTTTATTATAGATACCTAATATATAGAATCTATGGCTCCTCTGCTCTCTAAGGAGAAGAGAGAATACCATTTTAAAAGAAATCATGTACTTTTTCAAAAGAACATTTGCTGTTGCTGCCTTGAAAAGAACAACAAATGCGTTCCAGTTAATAAAAATTTGGAAGGTCTGGTTCAAGTTTTCTGTAAGCCTGAGTTTTCACTTAAAGTATTTGCCTACCCTACAGGATTATGCCCAGGTTGTAAGAAAAATTTGTATCTCTGTAAGGCTGGTAAAACTATTGCAGACACAGTTTCTTTAAAATGGAAAAATTCTGATTTGTCTAGCTTGCAAACCTCTAGAAATTGCTCAGTATTATGCAGTATATGCAGTCAAGGAAGAAATAGATTATTAAATAAAAGTATGAAAAAGGGAACTAGAGCAACACTGAAACTTTGCCAAATATGTTTATGTGAAATTGCTAAAGGTAAACCCCACAAATGTTCCCCTTTAAAGAGTACCACAAATCTTTCTGAGAGTATTTCTAAAATTTCTAAAAAAGTAAAAGAACAAGTAGCTTCTTCCCTTCTTAAAGAAATTTATTCTGATCAAGGGCAAAGTCTAGGAGCTCAAGCCATTCTCAGAACAGGTAAAATATTGTTAAATAAAAATAGCTGTTATGTACGTTCTTAAAATAACAGTTTATATTATATTAAGGAGGTAAAAGTATTCATATTACACTCGGTACTCGGGAAAGTGACCAGAGAAAGATTCCTTATAATGAAGTAGAAGTTTTGGTAAATACCTTAGGACTTAGTCAATTGAAGTCAAATGAAATGTTAAAAACTTTGAGGAGAAGCGGTGTAAAGTTTGAGTCAAACATGGAGAAAGCCCTGGATGAAAAAAGTAAACTACTTTACAACTTTTATGTCACTGAATTATTAGACTTTCAAGAAAAAGAAAATGATAATGACTTTGCTACAGTGAAGAGACACTTGGTATATATTGAAGATATTACAGCATTTCTGGATTTTGTAATGAAATATCGAGGGCAGGTTCCACAAAACACATTTGTAAAGGTTGGAATAGATTCAGGTATTTATATTTAATTTATTTAATTTATATTACTTATGATATTTTAATTATCGTCTTTTTGGAAACTTGTTTTAAAAAATATTATTTGTACATATTTATATACAAATATGTATGTGTGTAAGTATATATATATATATTATAGGTGGAGGATCACTGAAAGTTATAGTAAATCTGTTTGATCCAACCAAGGACAGGACAGAAGATTGCAGCTACTTAGGATCATACTCAGGAGCAAATACGTCACTTGTTTTAGCTTATTGTGAAAGGGTAAGTGAGAATCATTCTAACATGACAATGATTGTGGAAAGATTAAAGTTGCATGAATGCAAGTACTCATTGGCTTCTGACATTAAGTTAATCAACATATTGCTAGGAATTTCGGTGTGTTTGTTTTAAATAATTTTAAGATAATAAGACATATCATGGTAAAAACTATATTAGGAAAAGGTTCTTTTTACCCTACAATATATTTATAAATTGAATTATAATATAAAATTTTAGGCTCATGAAGGAAAGTATGCTTGCGCATGGTGTGAAGGTTCTTCAGAATTATTTGCTGGAGAGTTAAGAACATTTCAATCTTTGAATAATTACTATGAACTGTATTCATCTGCAGGATCTCCGGTGAAAAGAATGAAAGAATATAAGGTATAAATGAATAAATATATTGTAAATATTTTCGAAATTTATCATCCATTACCATTTTATCATTTTAAATAGGATAAAAAAAATTGATTTCCATATATTTAGAATGTCATTAATCCTTGTCTGCTTAAGATAGAAGACAAATCCCTAAGTATAATAAGAGAGATTCCATTACCAGAACTTCACCTTCTGATGGGATTTGTTAACCATGTGACAACATTTATAATGCAACTTTGGCCTGGATTTATAGATTGGGTCAAGAGCATTGGATGCCTTCGAAAAGGTTATCATGGAGGAACATTTGAAGGAAACACGTGTAGAGAGATACTTAAAAGTTGCGACAAACTTGAGTTGATAATGCCTGTTGAACTGTATCCTCTCTTAGAAACAATGAGAAAATTTAATAAGGTTGTTCATGGTGTCTTTGGCTATAAACTTGACCCAAACTATTCAATTTTAATTGAAAGTTTTACACAAAGCTATAAGGATGCGCAAGACTATTGCAGAGAGGTAATTGCTGTTTTCTTTACCTTTGTATTTAAAACCAAGTTATTGATAAACATATTTATAGTAAGCTTTTTTAGTTTTTAGGTAAACAGCTCACGGTTACTTGGAAAGTACATGCTGTAACAGCACATCTGGAAACATTTGTTGATTTGAGTGGCCTTTCCCTTGGGCAGTTTAATGAGCAGACATCTGAATCTTGCCATTCCAAGATGAAAAGTGTAATAAACAGGTTTGGAGTCTCGCAGTACAGCAACAAACATAAGGAAAGAAGCAAAAGAATTGCTGAAGTGTTCAGTTCAAATAATTAATAAGTTATTGAACATTAATTGTACATGAAAACATAAACATTATTGAAATCTTTAGTTAAAAAAATTTGTATATTTATTCAAAAAGACATTATAAATATATTAGTACAAACAGTTTTTGAAATATTTTATTTATTATTTATTATATTATTTATATATATTAGGTTATTAGACATACAATACTAATATTTTACTATATTACAATACTAATAAATTATTTATATACTATCAATATGTTCTACTTTACTAAGCATAATATGTTCCTAATATTTAACATGTTCTAATACTATGTTCCTAATATTAATAATAATTATTTATATACTATCAATATGTTCTACTTTACTAAGCATACTATGTTCCTAATATAATTTAAGCATATCTAAACCTTTTTCACCAACTTAGATATATCTAAGAGCTGTCTAATGAAAATGATGTGTAAATACAAAATTTAAGAGCATAAAAACTTGGAATATAAAGTTATTTTATGTTATTTTTACTGTTCCGTCAATATATTTAGTTTTTTTAAGTACGAAAATAATGACTTTTTGTCAATTTTCTAAAAATGTGATACCTCCCAGATTTTTCTAAATATGAAAATGAAGTGTCCAGATGCCCCACTTACTATATTTGTTAACGTTTTTGGGGTACTCGGATAGTAAACTTAAACCTTAAATTTCTGACCTGTGTCGCTCTAAAGAATTTTAGACAACGCCTCATGTGTTGCATTGCTGTACAGCGGGTTCTGCATTTTTCTCTGCCTTAAAAGTTTTTTTAAGAACGCATACAAATTAAACTAAATAACTCACGCTTAGATAATTATAATTGATCTTTCATTAATAAATTTGTTCTAAAAAATACACTTTCATAAATAGAAGAGAATCTACAAAGTTTTAAATAATGTGTTTCAGTAAAAGAAACGATAACCAAAATATGCAAAAGGAGTCGTTAACATTGCGCCGCAGTAGATTTAGTTCCATGAGAGCCCTCCAATGACGCTATCTCTTGATCATTCGGATCAACAGTTTGTCCGTCTAAATATGCCCGGATATACTCATAAAATAACGATTTAGCACGCATTAAAACTTTTATCGAATCGTGTTTTCGTGACATTTTATCGAAGAACATCGCAAGCATAGAATAGTCCATTTGGTTCGTTATAATGTTTTCACGATTTATTAAAAGAACGGCTAAGCATAAAAACAAGGGAAACGGAGAACCATCATTGAGAAAACGCGGGTGAGGAAGAGCGTCTAATTTTAATTTTATACCTTCTTCTTCTCCGCTCGAGAAATAATTCGGTTTATATATACCTTCACAGAGTGGAGAAACCTTACCGTTTACGTTCTCCTTACCACCGTGAAGAAGCGCATAATAAAAGCTCAGTTCACTATCTTCATCGTCCATGTCAGGAGGTATAGAACTCCAAACAACTTCCATAACGCTGAGTGTTTCATCAAAAGGAAACTCTCGTTTCAACTCTAATAATAGCATTCTATAGCAAAAATATAGGTTTCCTCCGTCTATTTCTTGAAAATATCTATAAAGTCTTTCGTCTGTACGTTGCAGCAACAGCGAAAGCTGCCCAAATTTTTGTAATAGAGCTGTTCCTTTTAGTAAAAAGTTATTTTTCAATCTTTCCATAACTTTGCAAAAACATAAGTAGGCTAAAACCTCGTCACCAATAACCACCAGTAGCGGAGCCGCAAGGTCACTCATCCCCTGGCAGTATGATATTTCAGGATTGTTTAACGCGAAAGTTGTTAAGATGTTAAATAAAGAGACAATGTTAGGGTGGTCTTCTGGTACACTAAAAAAAGGGTGGTTTCGATCGGTTCTCAAAACATCTTTTTGTACCATGTGCATTATGCTGTCAATATCTTGCGGTTTTTTATTTAACCATTTCTCTTTGAGGTGATTATAAACTCTAGCTTTCATTTTAAGAAACCGAGTTCGCTCTTCTACTGTTAAGTCAGAGGGATAAACTCCCAGTAAATGTATCCAAGCTTCCTTACGCAAACTTGGTTCCAACCCACCATGAAAGATGCTTATTCGTATATCTTTGGGGGAGATTATTCTACCATTAGCATCAAAGAAATCAACCCAGTCCTTCTGGGTAACAGGAAACTGTCGATGAGAGTCAGTAAGAACATCAAACATTTTGTTGATGTGCTTTGACACTTGTTTTTTTATCGAGTGTATTGAAGGGATTGAGTAATTAGTAGATTTGATATCCTGAACCTGGGGAGCATTATCAACCTTATCTAAAACATCCCACTCTGACACATCTAATAAGGGATGAAAATAAAAATGTGATGTATTGCAATGTATACAAAGAAAAACATTATCTTAAAATAAGATAAATAAGCAAATGGAGACATTCAAAAAATAGGAACAAAAAGCCAAGTTATTTATTGAACTAAAATCAAAAAGAAATCTTGGTTTCAATTTGTTCTGAAAGAACTTCTTCTGCTTGATTCTTACTAACCTAATAGTCTTATGTGAGAATAAATAGAAGGTTTTGGGGCAACAAAAAACGATAAACATGGAACAAAAATTATAATTCCACGTTACCTCCTTTTACAGCAGGAACAACTTTAATCTGCATAATAGGGTAAGAAGCTGTATGAAATGCAGCATCAAGGTCCCAATCTGACATTAGCGATAAATAAACATCTGGACGTGATCTAACTTGTATGGATTTCGGAAGCAAATAAGCAATATCAAAATCACTAAAATTTATAATAGAAATCTTTAATTATACTTTCTTCTTTAAAACTTTAAAAACAAAAGCTAAAGTTTTAAAGATCACATTTCAGTTGAATAAATACAAGAAAAAATCTTTTCAAAGACTGAAATTCAACTGCAGAAAATTTAGAAAAAGAAAACTATTTTATTGATTAGTACAATGCTGAACAAAGTGTTAAAATGGTTGTAATTCAAGCTAGATATGTGCCCAATTCAACAGTTGCTAGAGATATTTCAATGAAGTTGATATTTAATATTACAAACAGGAGTGTGGAGCCGGAGTTGAAGCTGTGGGAGCAGTAGGTTTTTGGAAGGAGCTAGAGCCATGGGAGCCAGAGCTGTAGATTTTTGAAAGGAGCTAAAGCCATTAAAAAACTGTCAGATCCACGTCAGGGCTTCGGTTTTTTTAAACTATAAAAATCTTTATGAGTTAATCTAATGTTTGATTTATTAAGCATATAGCTTAATTTATAAATAATATATTAATATTCCCCAAATTGATATATTTTTCAAAGAATTATAATTATAAAACTATACTTACTTTGTTTTTACTAAATGATGCTAATGTAATAATCTTTAATATAAAATTTAACATTAGGCTTTTAAATTTCTATTTTATCATAAAAAAAAATTTGCTTTTTGATTAATATTTTATATAATATAATTTATAAAAAAAATTAAAAGGCTATAAAGTAAAGGTTTTTTAAGTTACTTTTCATCTAATGTGCCATTTATTAAGCATTTAGCTTAATTCCTAAATAAAATAAAACTGGTATTTACAATATATCCCAAAAATTAATATTTTTTAATACATAAAATAGGTAATAGAAATTTTTTAAAGATATTTAAAGGAGCTGGAGCCAAAGTAAAAAATTTGGGAGCCAGAGCCAAAAGCTCAAAAAAACATGGAGCCAGAGCCATACCTTTTTCTTCTGACTCCTTACCCTTGATAGTAAATCACCATATGTAATGAGTAAATTACTTTAAATAATATAGCTATTACAATTATATTACATACTACTTCATGAGAAATAATAAAAATTATATAGCTACTCACTTGCTCAAATTAAAAGCTTTCTTTAGTAATAAAAACAGACTTGAATAATTTGTTATGTTTGGATCAACTGTCATTGTCTTGCAATCAATATTTCCATCAATTGAACACTAAAAACCAAAAAAATAATTTAAAAAAGCTCATATACTCAAACATTTATTATGTCTCTTTTTTTATTTCAAAGTTCTTATCCACTTAAAAAGACACTATATGCAGCATTAAAAATTCAAGAATTTTGTATTTCAAAAATAATTTTAAATTGATACTAACATACTTTTAGATAATGAAATCAGTAAAATAACTACAAACTTTATGGAGAACTTAAAGTTTATAGACATGCAAAGTTCAGTATTTCAAAACATGTAATTTTTTTTTCAATCAGAAAAAGTAACCCCTTTACTTAGTAGAAATCTTTTAAACCAAATTTCACTCTTGGATTAGTTAGATTCCAGATATTTTCCTAAAATTTGACCATGTTTATTTTCTAAAATAGGTGGTTTGTAGGCAAATAGTCATCAGCTCTTAGAAAAATTGAAAGGAGAAGCAGTACAATTGAATGTTAAGGCTACAATATAGAAAACAACAAACTTTAATATCTAGTATTTAGCAATTAATCACAAAACAGATATCATATTGGGTGGACTGCATATTGAAAATGGCATGTAAACACAATACTATTGTTAATGAAAGACACTTTGTCTACTAGTGAAATGTTGAGATTAACACTTAAAACCTCCTGTTCAAATTAAACCTTCATAGACTTTTTTGGTTAGCAGAGGTGAAGTACCATGACTAAATACCATATAATGAACAATAAATACCATACAAAAACATTATTTTTGTTCCTTTTTTTTTTTTTTTTAATAAAAAAAGGTATGGCTAAAAAAAAGTTTTAAAACTCTTATAACTTACATATGTTAATGCAAATATATTTTGACTCTCATATTACAATAGAATTAATAAACAGAGAACAGATTTGGCTCAATCTTATAGTTTTTGACTAATTATTATTGGTGATGGCATTTGTAAAAAAATTTTAAAATTTTAACTGCAAAATAAAATTTTTACCAAAGAACAATATAAAATAATATTCAATAAGTTTTTATAATCAAAATTTATTGTATATTTTATTCAAGAAACGCAATCAAATATGATGCAGATTATTTCAAGCTTTGTATTCTAAACTCAAAAAAAACTTATTTTCATTGAGGATGTTAGCACTGTCTTCATCCTTTAACATGTATGAACTCATATATTTTACAGCATTGTTTAGGTAAATTTACCCACCCCACCCACCCACACACACACCCACACACACACACCACAAAAAAAAAAAAAAATTAAGCCTACTTGTGCCACTATTTTTATTGCTTCTCTTTCAGAAAGAGGTGGCTGATCATACCACATGCTTGAAGTAAACGATGAGATTAGTTCATATGAGCTGCTGTTAGAGGAAACAAGACTTCCATGGTTACTACAACTTCCACTTTCAATTGAAGAAAAACTACTGCTGGCACTTAATCTTCGATCATCAATTTGGTTATTGTGGTAACTGGAATCCGATAGAAATTTGAATAAGTTTGAACTAAATGGCGCAACCATTATGACCAGATAAATTACATTTAAAATTTATAAAACTCGGCATTGTAAAATTTAGATTAAGAAAAAGTATCAATTTAGAATCGTCTTCATGGCTACCATGTTGTTTTAGTATTTACAAAAGTATATCGGTATCATCAAATCGCATTGAGTAGTATCTCTTGCGTAGCGGTTTTCCATCGGTTTTTCATGCAATTTTTACATGAGATTTAAGCATGTCAAACGCAATGATATATAACTCGCGCTTCCACCGTGAAGCAAATTTTTTTGCCAGGTTTGTTTTGCCAGCCTGAAATGACGCAATGATAAATCAAAGCAAAACACAAATGAATTATTGTCAGTTTAAATAAAACGGCTACCGACATTGTAAAACTTTAAACACCAGCTTCACTTTTTCTTACGGAATTTTTGTGAAGTTAGACATTTAGTTTATATATATCATTGATCAAACGAGATTTAAATTGCTTTGGGCTAAATGGCTCAATTCAGCCGATGATTTAGCTACACTTTGCTCTTATGTACTGACTTGTTAAGATAATATCATATAATAATATTGGCCGTAAGTGTCTTTAAAAACGCTTTAGTAGTTTTAACCGTACATTTAAAAGCAGATTCTTGCCTAAGCAGATTTTATCTATTTCATAACAATTGAAATAAAGCTAAAATTAGACTAGAATTTATTTATTAACTTCAAATTCTATCCGAATTGTGAAAGAAATCTCCATAATGCAAAGCTAAATGAAACAATTTGTCTGCCGTAATATTTAATACTCAGATTAGTGTATTTGCTTTCATGAAATAGAAGGCGAGAGGGTGAATCAAATGGTGTGAAATAAATTTTTTAAATGCACTGATTATATAAATTTTTTAAATGCACTGATTATATAAATTTTTTAAAGATGGAATGTCGTCCTAATGCTTAAATAAAATAAACGATTAGTTGTGACTGGAAATTTTTCAATCGCGAAATTTAACTCCAGATTAATAAAACTCCTAACTAATAAAAAAAAAAAAAAAAAAATTGGGAAATCAATTAATTCCAAAGATTTTTATAGACAATCTATTTAAGGACTATCTATCATTTTAATCTATTTTTCGAAGATAAATAGTTCCTAATTACTTTGCTTTATATCCACACAAAAAAAACTGTTTCATATCCACGAATATGATTTCGTTCTTTTCGTAAAGACACAGCATGCAACTTCTTGTAGCTGAGTTGTAAGATTTACAGCGCTTTTAAACTTTCCATTTAACTTTAGATGTAAGGTTCGCCCTTTTTTAATAACTTGGTATCGTTTCAAGAACTTGGCATCGATATCTTTCTATATTTACAGGTTTTAAGTAGTTGGCGTAACTTATTTTAAAAGACGTTTCGCTAATGCCGTAATAGGTTTTTTTCTTTTATTTCGGGGTTATTGAAAATGACAAAGGTTTTGTACAGGATGTCTTTTGTTAAGAATTGCTGATGTAAGGGACAATTTGTTTTAATGCGGTTACAAGTTTTTTCCCTGAAATTGGCATTTTTTGTAAAATTTGATAGCTGTGCGATTATATGGTATCTCTCATGTTTGAGAGATATCATAAAATCTTTCCTATATTGGTGCTAATACATTTAATGTAAAGAAGATTGAACCAGACAGTGCTGCGTTTACAACTTTTGTTGATAATGGGCTGTAAATTAGGAATGTATTGAAGATTTTGCTTATAACCAGTTTTTTAAAGCCACCTTGTACATAGGGGTGGAATATTGGAACATTCTTTGGCTAGATGAAGTGACTGACTATCGCAGCTCTATAGTGTGGAATTTGCATTAATGTTAGACCAATGGTTAGTTTCAGCATGAGTTTAACTTAGGACATGCTCGAGTTACTGAAGGTTGAAGTGAGTTGCCACCGACGATTAAAGTTGCATCAAGGTAGTCAACACTTTTTATGTAGCATTAGATAGAAAAAAGAAGGCCGTTGCCTTTGAAGGTTTGGATGAAGTGTTTTTTAATTTTTTCCATTTGAGAACTAATGGTATTTTTAAATAGTGCTATACGTCGTCCTGATTTTAGCCAAAATCATAATGCTGCAATTAAACCAATCAAAAATGCTGCAATAGTTGCAAATAAAAAAAACCTCTGTGCTTCAATGTCAAACAATTAACTTCTCTTTTTTCTCAAAATTTGGAAACTGTTAAAAAAAAACAAATTACTAAATTTCATCTTTACCATCCTCCAGAGTAATTTTTATCTACGCTTTAATTTGCATTTTGACATTTTATTCTCTTGAGGTTATTGTCAAGAAAAGCGTAAAACATTAGAAAAATGTAAACTGACTTTTCAATATAAAAATCAACAAATACTGAGCGAATAAAAACCTGGAACCCTTTTTCTTTAGTTCAACTCTCTATAATTTCAAAAATTGCTAAAAAAAATTATCTGTATTTGAGAACAATTCTAAGGAATTGAAATGCAAAATTTACACAAAAATATTTTTTACCAATAAAACACTTAAGCATTTCAAAAAACAAAGCATTTTACAACATTTAAGCATTTTTTTTTTTTTTAAATTCGTACGAGAATTCAAAGTATATTAAACGTCAATTTACAAACATGTTTACGAAACACTGGACGATCGTTCTTATGAACAAAACAAAAGGTATTTGTATGCTAGTTAACTCAAATACGGTGTATGCAAGATGTGTGCTTACTTTAGAAGATCTTAATTGATTGCCACAGTAACGGGTGGGTCATGATATGGAAATTTGATGGAAAGAACTTAATACCGTATTGTAGTAGGTAAACGATCTAAAATTTTTGATAACTATGATAATTATTTTAATTCTCTGTGATTTCCAAACTATACAGTAAATAACCAGCAAAAATAGATGTTTTATAAATAACTTTTAAAAAGTGAAAATATCATAAATAAAAAACAGATTACAAATTTACATTTATACATAGAATAACCATAATAAAATTGAGACATCAGTCTATCAATCAATCTATAGACATCCTCTAGGTTGAAAGAAAACCAAGATGCACTGCATTCCTTTTATAGCATAATGTACGTAGGCTAGGTTATTTAACAGCATAGAAAAGAGGAGATTTACAAAACTTTACAAAATATAAAAGTGAGTTGTGATGCCACTAAAAAGATTTCATTATTCTTTTTTTTTTTTTTTTTTTTTTCCTACTTTAAAACTGCACAAGCGATTTTTTTTAACAGCACCATCTATTTCCAACACTTTTAGAGCTTATCAAAACGTCTTGCTTTGTTAAAGAGGTTCTGAGGGTGTTGCTTTCATTTTCATAGCGATCCTTTAAAGTTTTAGCAATTCTCCAAAATGCTTCCTCAATATTTGAATTATCCTGTTAAAAAATAACATAAACTAATATTATTTGTTGTACAAGATTTTAAAAAAGCAGACTGTAAAGTTTGTAAACAATTTAAAAATTCTTTTGATATGCCAATATTCAATAGTTAATCATTATGAATCATCACCAAAAATTGCAAATTTTTACAGTAAAAAATAATTTTAATACAAGAAGCAAATTGTAAAACTCTATTTCAAATTATTTATACTTATCTCTATATCTATAATAAGTAATGTAATAAACTATACTTATTAATCATACTTATTTGTACTTAATAACCAATCAGATTATTAAAACTTCACAGAACTTTTTTTTTTTAAAAAAATGCTTTTATAGACTATTTAAACTCAGAATCTTCAAATGCTTGTTACTTGATAACTGAAGAATATATGGGTAAAACTACAGACATCCAATTTCACAAATATTCATATTTTCTTCCTTTTCATTAAATACTAGTGCCTACCTATTATACCAACAATATCCAAACAAAAAACAATTTTTGTAAGGCAGTATGGATGTGTTTAAAAATGTTAAACATCTAAGGCCTATGAAGTCTTAACATAAAATTTTATTCTTATTAAAAGTTGAAAAGTGGACAACTGTGGGTCTTCTCTTGTAGTCTTTAATTATAACAGATTTTCTAGTGAAACAAAAAATTCATTGTACTTTCTTAAATTGTACAAAATAACTGCATTAATTGTTTAACCTTAGTATTAGAATTCCTAAAAAATGCGAAAGGTTTATTATGCAACTTTGGCCTGGGCTATATTTTTTCAGATTTGAATTTACCCCAAAATTTATAATAATTTTTCAGAGAGATACTTTTTTTTTTTTTTTATCATAACCACTTTATAGCAGTTCACAGGATAATCTTAGAGTTCATTTTAAGTTATTGTGAACTTGAGGAATATATATATGTTACGTATACACATAATTATGCTAACTCTTTATCTAACACCTTTACCTTCAGCATGATCAATTAAAAAAAGGGTTCTTTTTTTTTAAATATTATCAAAAAGAAGTATACAAAGAAAGCATCATTTAAGCTTTTAAAAATGCATTTTAAATAAATGAAGTAAATAACAGATGCCATACTAAGTAAAACACTTTTGAAAACAGGAGAGAAAAATGCAAGTTTTATAAAAAGATATTCAAAAAAAGAATTTACTTTTATGAATACAATAACGATGCTTCTATTAGTTATTTATAAAATATACTCTTCAATAGTTGATATATAATGACTGCAAACATATTTATTTTTGACTAACCTTAGCTGATAATTCCATGGCCTCATATATACCAGCTTGTAAAGCAAATGTTTCAGCCTCACTTTTGGATACTTGTCTATAGTTTTCTAAATCACATTTATTTCCGACCAGCATCTGGTGAATGGAATTACCAGCATATCTTTTTACATCTTGTAACCAGTAGTTTATGTTTTTAAATGAATCCATTTTGCTGACATCATACACTAAAATAACTCCATTTGCAGAACGATAGTAACTTTGAGTAATAGTACGAAATCTCTCTTGACCTGCTGTATCCCAGATCTGAAGCTATTTCAAAACAAAAAAATTTTCTTATGGTTCCCATTTACAGAGTTCAATTAAAACTTAAAAGAAATAAATGTTAAATTGCACATAGAACAGAGTATTTAACAATGTGCTAATATTAAATGCAAAGGATATTCCTAGGTGTTTGCATCAATACAAATTATATACTTTAAATTATTACTTCTTTTAAACATTCCTGAAAACCATACAAAATTTTTTCAAAAAGAAAGACAATTTATCAAAACAACCTCAAAAAGCTAAGACTGTTATCAAAATTATTTAAATTTTTTTTCGCTAATTATACGAACTCTTCAAATGTTAAAGAACTCAAAACATCTATACCTTAATCTTTTTATCATCAACTTGAATTGTTTTAATGGTGAAGTCAACACCTATAGTGCTAGCATGGCGATCAACAAATGTATTATATTTAAATCGATGAACAATTGCAGTCTTTCCAACCCCAGCATCACCAATAAGAACTATTTTAAATAAATAATCAAAGTCTGTTTCCACAACTTCATTCATACCTGACTCAGGTTGCATAATGGTAACTAATTTTATAAATCTATAATATATGCAAATATGGATACTTGTATATGTGAATATAACCAAACATATATTGCTTTAATGCATAAAGTATCAAACTGAACACCGCAAATCGATCTAAAGTTTTTCCGAATAAGTAAATAGTTATCAAATAATTCTGTGTTAACAACTATAATCTAGAAAATGTTTTAAGATAAAATGTGAATTTTAAAAAAGAAAATTTTATGACTTTGTCTATTTTTTACTTAACACATTAGGCTTATTTTAAAATGATTTTGATGTTCTGACCTTACTTATAGCATGCTAGTAATAGATAAGTTTGCCCAGACTCAGCATAATCAAAACAGATAAGCATTATGTTAACTAGTTTGTTAATATCAACTTGACTTCTTTAAATTTAAAGGCACTCCTTTGATTCACACATCAAAGAAGTGCTCCAGGGTCAAGATTTATTGTACGCTTGGTACATTCATAGCCCTATATCTTTGTAAGATGGAATGTTCCAATTTTAAGCACTCAGCTCGCTAACAAACAGGATTTAGTTTTCTTCATCTACCTGCTTTCTAATCAGTCGGAATCGGTTTAAGAGAACCGAGACTCAATCAGTTTGTTTACAGGACACTTGTAACCTTTTGAAACATTTACTTTGTAACCACAGAAACTAAATTATTCAAGTTTGTTAACAAGTAGAATTAATGTCATATGAACAAAATAAAAACGCAATTTGCTAATGAAGGGATGGTTAAAGAATTCTCACTTTCACGATGCAAAATAATTTTAAATAATTTTTTTCCCACTATTAATTTCCTGATAAATTAGAACGGCTCGGAAAATTAGGAGCCTAAGTCTCCCTTAGTAGGAAGAGAGAGAGAAAGAGGCTAAATCCATGGGTTGAAGCTCAGAGGGTAAAGAACTGTTGACAGTACCCAGCCTCATCAGTATTGTCATTGATAAATAAAAAAATGCTATTTTTCCCCTTCGAAACTGTAAATCAAACACTCGAAAAATTTTATGGAACAATCTTTTGCTGATGAATGGTTTTCAAAAGTTTTGCGGTGCTAATTCCGGATTTAGGCAAAATCTGCAAGAATAAATTGTGCAAAAAAAATGTTCCACAAAAACTCCTTGCGGTCATTAGTTTCAATATATTGCCATAGTTTTCATATCAAGTAAGTTTTTTATTTAACCGTCCTATTCAGTTGGGTTTAGTTTCTTTACTGCTACTGTTGATTCTCCAGTTATACTTTCAAGCATATCATTTAATACTTAGCCCGTAAACTTTAAATAACTCTTGTAGAACAGTGAAAAAATTCTCAGCTCCCTGAACTCAATAAGAATGTTTGCAACAAAATTTAGGTTATTTACAGTACAGTAAACATATCCTGCAGATGTTTGTATATTAAAAATACATATTAAAACACCTCTTTAAACACCTGATACAGGTTGCGCTCGGTATTTTACAATCAAATTCAAACACACTGCTTGCAGCCTGCATGACAAAGTTTGTTTATTTCTTTGCTGGTAGTTATAAAGCTTTTTTCGAGAAATAAATCTTTTTAAAAACTGGCTACAGAAAAAGATTTTTTTAAAAAGATTTATTTCACGAAATTTTCAATAGTTTATAAAACCAATTCAGGAGTTTTGCTACAATCAGATTGTTGTTGTATTTACAGGGTGCGCGCTGTATTTAATAATCAAATCAAATTTTTTGATCCTGACAGAAATTCTTTTTGTTAGAGAAGAACCAGATTATGCCCGGCTGTAAGGGGTGCTTAAGCTTGTAAGGGGGTAAGGGGTGCTTTAACTTGTTAAGCAGTTTAACAGAGTTCTTTAGTCCTAGGCCATACAGATCCAAATCATTGACAAAGACCTTCCCAAGTCATGACTAATTGATCTTATTGACTAACTAGAATAAATCTCAATCATTTATTGGACTTTTGCAACCAATTCAGGAGTTTTGCTACAATCAGATTGTTGCTTGTGAGTTGATCTCACAGTTGTGGTTTCATAGCTACCTTCAGACTCTTCAAGCAATTTTCTCTCCCTCCAAACACAACTTTTGTTAATCAACTTTGCATAATCTGGTTCTTCTCTAACAAAAAGAATTTCTGCCAGGATCAAAAAATTTGATTTGATTATTAAATACAGCGCGCACCCTGTAAATACAACAACAATCTGATTGTAGCAAAACTCCTGAACACAGGCTGCAAGCTGTGTGTTGAATTTGATTGTTAAATACCGAGCGCAATATCAGGCTTTCAATTATTATTCGGTCCTCACAATGACAAATAATCAAAACGAAGCATTAAGTACTGAAACTGAACTCGCACTAGAAAAAATCCGAATTGAACTATTTCTATCCTTAACATTAATGCTCTGAATAATTTTATAAAACTAATAAAGTAACTTATCAATGAAAATGCTCTAATGAGTCTTTAAGCAATACTTTATTTGAAAATAGTTAACCTCGCCGTGGAACAATAAAAAAACTACTACTTTGATACCATAGGATCTGTGTTTAAGAATGTTCAAAATCTCATTAAAATGAACATACTAGCTATTCAGAATAGCCAAGTTTTATTCTGTTATTATTTTAGAACACAGTTCTGAAATAATGACAGAATAAATAGGTCTTGGTTCCATAAAAACAAAGCTAATTATTTTTATTATTTATCTGTGATTACAATTCTTTGTAACACAATTATTACAAAGACCTTTGTAATATTTTCTCAGTGACGTGTTATGCAACCAAAACGTAACTTGAAATTATTACCAAAATGCTTTACTAATAACTAAAAGTATTCAAACTCAATAATTATTAAAAAAAGAGGCATAATTATCTGATTGTATTAATAGATTACTTGGGTTGAGGCTGAACCCTTTTTTGATAAACTACAAAATCTGTTGCGTTGTTCTTATATAAACAGGTCAATACAATTATTTTAAAAAACAAACTAGCGACCAAGGCCATAGATTTTTTAACAAGATTATTAATTGTGGTTCATTGCCCTCCAACTCGTTGCCTTGTGGACATCCATACCTACTCCGTCCAGAGAAGGCCCTGTGGAATGCCTTCCCAGAATTCCCCCCCCCCCCCCCATCCTTCAGGAAATAGGAAGGCTACCCACATGTTGGTAAACAACAATAGGACCCTGCAGCGTTTAGATAGTGCATACCATTCACAAGCAAATGGCTTGCGATGTTGCGTCAAAATAAGTCAATTAAATTCACATTGATAAAGTTGTTGAAACAAATTAAATAAGAAATAGCTTTTTTAGTATTCAAAGGTGACGAAAACAACGTGTGTAATAAAAAGTTAAGTAATAAGCAGCTAAATGCTTAAAAGCTATTAAATTTGTTCAGCAATAGCAACACCAACTGTTGCCGCGCAAAACAAGCTGCGGCTTGAAGATTTTTACAAGGTAGGATTTTTAAGCGGGAATAAGAAATGAATTTGAAATTCGTAATGTTAGCTTTTTACTCCTATGTTACTTCAAGGGTGGGTCACAGCTAAATTTTAACAACTTAATAGGGGTAAGAACCGGCCAAATACGTTTTAATTATCAAAAAAAAAATTTCTTTATTAAATAGAGCAACAAATTGTTCTAAACGGCAGGGAAACTTATTTCTATGAAACATCCGTTAGATCTACAAATCTTTGACAGAGCAGCCCTAAATTATTAGGCGCCCGTTGGCTACTAACAATAATGCACCCCTCTTTATAACAAAATATAGTAGGCGCGCGGGAGGTGGGGGGGGGGAGGGCTGGGTGACTGGTGAAGCTATACAGGTATTTTATACTTTTTAAGTGTTAAAAATGTTATCGATAAAAAATTTGTCCTTTTTACTTTATTCTACGTTTTCCATGAGTGTGTGTCCACGAGGTGTATTTGTGTACTATCTATGAAATAGAAATAATTTCTCAGGGCACCCAAAAAGGTTGGTACCCTAGAAGTTACCCATTAAGTCTTGTGGTTAGAATGCCACTTTTCTTTGAATAACCCAACAGTTATCAGTAAGCATACCGGCGGCTTACTTTTAAAATCTTCTACGTATAGTTTACAAAATTTTTCAGGAGACAGCTTAGCACTCGATGATTTCTAATTTGAGTTATCGTGGAAGTCCAATTTGTAACTCTAGACACATATACCGGTTGGTCAATTTTAACTTTGACACGTATACTGGTAAGTCAATTTTTAAAAGCTTTTCATAATAATGTGTAAAATCAAATTTTTTATTGAACTGCATTCAAAGCCGCTTACTTAGAAAGAACGATTTTGCAAAAAAGCCGACAATATGTAAAGAAGAGAGGTAAGAAACAACAATTGGGAAAAGCGTTACATAATAAATGGTTTATTCATATCTGTATTGTAAATAAAAGATTGGTTGATATAGGAACGAGAAAAAAATAACTACCGAAGTTCAAAGAAACTATAAAAAAGCTCAAAAAATATAAAGAGGAAAAGAGATACATTGTTTAAAAAAAGTTAGTGAAAACCACAATTTCGATAAAAGGAACAATACAACTCGTTCAAAAAAAGCCTGCCAAACCTGTTCAGTTTCATGAAGACAATACTTTAATTCCAAAACAATTGCCTATTTACAGAACCTGGAAGTAAGAATAATTTATTTTTATTTGTGTTTAGAGATGTAACTTATTGATATTTATAAGAGATGACACTTATTGACTCGGACCAAACCACCATAATCCCTCCATTTAATCTTTATAGGCATACTAATTCAACAGCCCTCTGTTCTCTTGCCAACATCGACACGACGACACTTTAAACATCCTTTTGCTTCATCATTAGTATCCCACATGCTCATAATCACTCAGAATAATCGCACACTCTCAACTTGCTCGCACCTTTATTTTGAGTCTCTTTGCACCACAAAGACCACACAATGTGTACGTCTCATCGGCCATGTTACCTCTTCTACATAACATAAATACGTTAATGAAAGATATAACCTCAATCACTCATGTCATCAAGGTTAACATGAATACGTTATCTTTTACAGGGGAGAGCGCAACAATACAAATATTCATTATAATGAAAATTTTGATTGATGCTACGAAAATAGGGACGCGTTAGTTCGAGTTTAAAAACTTTGATAAATTTGAACAAACTCGAATAAACTTTAACTGTTTGACTATCAAAATATTTGAACTTTTTGAATTCGCAAAACTTGAAGAAAAAATTTAACTGGTTTCTATAAACTCAGTAAATTTGACTCGTAAGGTTATGGCATTATTTGATGTTTGTTTTTAATCAAGTTTAGCGAGTTTTTTTAATTTCATCAATTTTTTTTTGTTTTGTTTTGTTGATCAAAAATTTTAGCTTTCCTACATTTTATTTTTAATTACTCTTACCAGAAAATTTTTTTTTTCCAAGCAGTAACAAAAATAAATTAAAAAAATTTGAGTTATTTTTACATTGTTTTTAATCAATCTAACACTGACAAAATAAAAATTGACAATCTTCTCTCGGACATAAACATGTTTTTCAACTTTGTTTACAAGAAGGTTTGTTCGTTTGCATGTGGCTGTTCTGTCTAACCCAGAAAAATCCCTTTCTGAGGATAAGTTTTGTCCATCAGTCTACCTTTGTAAGATCTTTGTGTTTCTTCAAGCCAAAACATTGTGTTGAATGTTGGACAGAATGAGATGAAAATTTTGTCAACCACAATAATGACGGTTTACTGGAGTTGTTCTTTAACATAAAAAACAGATCCATTGAACAGTCATCAGAATTATCAACAATTAGTATTTTTTAATTTGTTTTTCAACAAAGCCGCTTTTTATTTTTAACGTACATTAGACAATTAACTTTTTGAATCCGTCATTCGGATAAAACCCATCATGTTATTAACACGACGTTAACAAATTGTTAACATCGTCTTAATAGCATGACGGATTCAGTGTTGGATTGATTGATATTCTCAAATAATAATTGTGTTTGTTAAAATTTATAAACTTGATAAATTTGTGTAACTCGATCGGAATATTTGAGTGAAAATAAAACATGACAAACTTGAACCCGAATTATTTGAAAAATTTCACTATTAGATAAACTTGTATCGAAAAAATGAATAAAGTTTTTAAACTCGAAAAACTCGAACTCGCCTAATTTGATGAACTTGCATGTGCTTAAACAAAAGCCAAAGTCTTAAACGTAAAAGCTTTAAAAATTAGAATTAAAAATGCTAGTTCTGCCCGGGCTCGAACCGAGGACCTTTCGCGTGTAAAGCGAACGTGATAACCACTACACTACAGAACTGATGTTTATTTTGAAATTAAAATATTTTAAATATTTTTTAGTTCATTATATTTATACAAGTTAGTTAATTTGTATTTTCCCAGTAAAGTTTAAAATTATTCCGACAGTAGCACAATTTTCTTTCTGTTAAATTTTTGTGATAAGGAATCTGTTTTTGTCCGTACACAGTTTTTTTTCCATTATTCAAACTTCCATTAAAAATTAGTAAATCTCTATTGGCACTAAGAAGTTTTTGATAAGTTATTTTTCCCAACTCAGCGATTAATAATGTTGTAACTTCAAACTTTTTTTTTATCTCAATTTGGCCAGAATGTTATACAGTTGTGTTTTGAGATAAAAAGTCATTGCCCTAATGATTTCGGATTTGATATAGGTTCAGTTTTAAATCAAAAAGTCTGTTATTTTTTCCCCCTAATTTTTCCTTTTCTTTTAGAATCAATTTTTGTGAAATTTGTTTTGTAGTTTACGTCAATCTTTTAAAAATTAAAACAACTTTTTTTCTCAAACTAAAACTTATACTAAAACTTATAATGAAAATATTTTAAATTCTCCTCGTTTCATAACGCAAGTTATGTATAATAATTTTGTGTGTAATAGTTACGTGTGTAATAATTATGTGTGTAATAATTATGTGTCTAATAATTATGTGTCTAATAATTATGTGTCTAATAATTATGTGTCTAATAATTATGTGTCTAATAATTATGTGTATAAAAATTATGTGTGTAATGTGAAGTTGCTCTGTTCAGCAATAAGATGCGTAAGAAAGTATTATGAAAAGAATTAATGTATATAGTACAGTTCCTTTAATTTTCACAAGGCTGCATTGGTAGTTTTCTTTACCTTCTTTAGCTTTTTTTTATTTTGAAAACCAAAGCTCAAACCTTTTATCCGCTTATAGGCTTCATTTACATTTTCTAATTTTGCAGTTCCGATTGCTGGTAGGTTTTTTTGAAATTCACTTTCTTATGAATATTGAGGAATGGGACTCATAACGTTTCATGATTAAAAGATATTTAAATATTGCCTCGAGAATGAAAAAAATCTTAAAAACTTGAAAAATAATGAACTAAATACTTTGCAATATAATCTACTAATATGGTTATTCTATGACAATGTGCCAACACATAGATGATTCTGATTTTGAGGATTAAATATTTTATCATTTAACAAAAACACAAAGGGTCTGCGTATCGTTTCATATCCGTATTGTTATTATGCCGATACGATAGAGGAAAAAAAAAGTATCATCTAAATAATTACGACAAAAAATCGTTAAAAAATTTTTATTCGGTATTGTAGTTAGTTTAAATCTCGGTATATACCGGAACTCTTGTCAATCCGATGACACTTTTTTCCGCTATTATATCGGAATGATAACGATACAGAATTGAGACAATACGCACACCCTTAAAAAACACTAATATTAAACTCCTACCAGTTTTCTTTTTAAGCTCTTATTTTAAACAGACCTGTTTTCCAAAAACTGGACCTGGTTTCTACATTTCTTGGAAAAAATTTAAAAAAAAAATTTATTGACAATTAAGAACAATTCTAAAAGAAATTAAGAAAAACCTTTTATTTTACTTTTTAGTATTGAAATAAAAAAGTACCCGCGCATCTGATTGGATTGCTATCCTGAAACAAACTATTGACCGTTGTATGACCCTTCCAAGTCCCTGTTTCTCTTCCAGTAGATAGTTTGTCACCAAATGCATAATTTTTGAGATGTTTTAGTTACCCAACTTACCCTGATGTTAAAACTCCCGTTCTACCCTACAGTATAGATTATATAAATTTGATAAAGTTTAAAAAAAAAATTCGCGAAAACTCATTTCTCAATATTTTGAATATTTTCTCAACATGTAGTACTGCTTTACTTAAAGTGAGTTGTCTTAAACAAAGCTGGCCTTTGGCTTACTTAGATCCTGCGCTGGAATTTGGATACCCAGACGCCTCACTTCCTAATGAAATTAAATCATTAATTAAATGAATTTACAAAATTGCAAAAGTTCTTCTGTTATTTTTTAATTTTTCAGATTTCTTTTTTTTTTTTAATTTGATCATCAAAAAATTTCAAGTAAACAAAACATTTTAAAAAAATCGCAGATTAAGAGCAGAAAAAAATCAAAGAGAGAAATTCATTTTCTGCTTGATTTATGGAAATGATTAAAGGTTATTTTACGGAAATCTTAATGTGTTCCGGAAAAAACTTTTTGGCTCACTTTTTTGCATTTTTCCACAATCTTTAAAAAAGTTCTCAAAAAGTTTTTTTCAAGTTTAAAAGAATTAAACTTTAGTTCTTTAACAACGCTGAATTCAGTGAACCTAAATAAGATATTTTCCTGAATCTAAAGAAAATTGATTGAACTTGAACAAGAATTTTATCCCGTACAAGAATTCTTGGAAAATTTTTACGTGAAAGTCCGCTGGGTTTTAAAAACTTCGTAAAATAGTCATTTAAGACAGAGAAATATCTTTGCTAGCAGACTCGAGTAGACTTTAAAATATGATTGTAACGGTTTTTACGTCTGTTCGATCTATTTACAAACAACGGAAACACGGTTTTAACGATTCTCAAAGTTTGAACAGTATATTGTTTACTACAGATTGTAAATAAAAAAATGATGGCATAAAGAATATTGCCTATCAAACAAAGAATTTGATTGTTTATACAGATTTAAAAGCTTTTGAAAAAAAAAAAAACATGTTTCATTGTCGGAAATCGTTTTGATTTATTTTTGTAATAAATAAAATTAATTTCTATTGTTTGGTTTAAATATATACCGTTAGTTTTTCGTGTTTGGCAAGTTGGTTGGTTTATGTAGTTATGCAAACTGAAAAACACGAGGTATTTTCTCATTCTAGGTTTTTTGTTTATTTGTATTACAATTTCTGTAATGATATTTGCATGTTCATCGCATATACCAAATCGCGTACTTTCATATAAATCTCCCTTAAGGTATGTATATAAACATACATACATACATACATACATACATACATACATACATACATACATACATACATACATACATACATACATACATACATACATACATACATACATACATACATACATACATACATACATACATACATACATACATACATACATACATACATACATACATACATACATACATACATACATACATACATACATACATACATACATACATACATACATACATACATACATACATACATACATACATACATACATACATACATACATACATACATACATACATACATACATACATACATACATACATACATACATACATACATACATACATACATACATACATACATACATACATACATACATACATACATACATACATACATACATACATACATACATGCATACATAATTACGTACGTACATACATTGTGAGTCCAAAAATTATTAGCCCAGCCTTGCATAACTACTTTATCTTTGCTGTCATATTAGAGTTATACAGGGTGGGCTAAAGAAGACCTACTAATGTAAAACATGGATAACTTTTACAATAATCATTTATTTTGGTTAATTTTTTTTTATACATTAAATATATTTTATAGAAATTATGTGTAAAATATGACATCAGACAAATGTCCACCATGTTTCTCGATACAAAGATTGGCTCTTTTTAACGCGTTTTCCATTACACCACATAATGTTTCTGGTTGAAGGCTCAGTATTTCGTCTCGAATATTTTGTTTCAGCTGTATATTAGTTTCTGGTTTACTAACATACACTTTGTCTTTTAAATATCCCCATAAAAAATAGCCAGGCGCAGTCAAATCTGGTGAACGAGGTGGCCGAGGAAAATCTGATTTTTTAAAATGTTGCTGATATTTACGCTGCGTCAAAACAATTGATCATTAACAAAAATAGAAAAACTCGATAACTTTAACGCTCTGTTTTGTACTGTATGTTTGTTTTGTATGTTTCCATAATGAATCTCCAAGAATTCAATTATAACCTAAAAAAAGACAAAAATAAATATGTCATAAAATAAAAAGGTTATTTCGGTTTTACATTAGTAGGTCTTTTTTGGCCCACCCTGTAGGAGAGTTTTAGTATCATTGTGTGGTCTGCTATCAGCTTTTCAATTACTCTAATTGGTGCTCTAAGATATCACGAATATAAAATTGATCCAATGTATGGTCCAAAATATATAATTTGCCAATTCCATTTGGCGTAAAAAACCCCACACGGTAACAGAACCACCGCCATGCTTGACCGTTATCACAATAAAATGTGGATCCAATTCTTCCATGGATGTTCTCCATAACATTATCTTCCCATCTGATCTGAACAGATCAAATTTCAATTCATCGCACCAAATGACAGTTTCCAAAAACATAATCGGCTTGTTTAGGATACGTCAATCGGCTTTAGCGTACGTCAGACGTTTACCTCAATTGACATTTTGACTAATCGTTTCTTTCGTACTACACAGCCAAAAAGCCAAGCTTCATGAAGTCTGTTTCGAATGGTATTGGTGTGTAATAATATTCCTAGGTCGGTCTCGACCGCAATCTTCTAAGCATTTGCAGGAAGTAATGTATTAGCGGCAATATCCCGTTGAGAATCACCGTTCTAATGGTGCTGAATTACTAAAGTTCGAAGATCATTACTATTGTCTTTCTTTATAAGCGCCATTTTATTTGAGTATCATCTAGTCATGAAGTCCACGAGTATTTATGCTATGGTTATTGGTTCTAGATATATCAGCGATACCTTTCTGAAACATTCTTAAAAAATCACGAAAGTTCTAGAACTTTTCAGAAGAATTATTTTCTTTCCTTTCATTTGGGCGAATAATTTTTATATGTGATATTTGAAGAAACTTATACTGTTTTGTCAATAAAACAAGAGCGCGCGCGCGCACACACACACACACACACACACACACACATATATATATATGTATATATATGTATATATTAAGGGAGATATATACGGAATGGAAGATTTTACTTAATGGTTTATGAAATATTTACATATTGTTAATACGTTAAAAAGCTGCACTATCATCAGTTTTTCTTTCCTAGTATAAAAAACAAACTTTTTTATTTGAAATTTACCACTGTGAAACTTCAAAAGTAGAGAAAAATGTGAAGATACATTAACCGTTGAGCGCCCAAAACGTTCAGCTGTAGTGACGGACAATTACTTTCACGGTCAACTGCAGTTAAGGTTATAGATCTTTAACACAAACCATAGTGGCAGAAACAACTTACTAACTTTTGATTGCAATACACTGGGTCGTTTCCACACCTACCTTATCGCAGGTTTTCAAAATTGACGAGGAATTTTTCGAGAAGTTATTCATTTTTAAACTTGTATATTATTTACAAACAACACCGCACTATATGAACGTATGAACAACAATGCACTTCCATTTGAATACAAAGAAACCGCAATACATTGTTACTTTTATGAATGCATCATATTTATTACGTCCGCACCTAAAAACCTTTTTTTGAAGTAACAGCAATTAGAGAGTTCTCAAGCAAGCCTAGCAAATTTGAAAGGAGCAAGTTAAAGGTTATTTCTAAATTGAACTTAATTAGGTAAATAAAAGATAATTTTTAACATCAACAAACCCAGCTAACACAAAGCGTTCAAGTACGTTCGAAGAACGTTGGAAACATTCTTAGAACGTTTTTAGAACGTGCCCTACCGTTTATGAAGTTCTACGAACGTTTCTTGAACGTTTTGTGTTAGCTGGGAAGCTACTCATCGTTATAGCATAAATGTAGTATTTTTGAATGTACTATAATTATGAACTAGAAATGTGTGACTTCATGAATGATCCATTTTATGTCTTTTTACTGTAAAAAAAAAAAATGAATATCGCATCTTCAATGGTACAACAAAGAAATAAGACGAAAACTGGTAGTTGAAAGTGAACACTTCAGTATACAGATAATTACGCGATGCTATTGACACTGTTAAAAAAGGTGATAAAGTCATATTTGAAAGGTTGTGCTTTAAACATATTTAAAGCACAACCTTTCAAATATGACTTTATCAGCTTCTTGTCATACAGCCTTTATTGAATTGTGCATTGATCCAAGTATTTTACAGCAGTTCATAAAATCTGACGACCATTTAGGTTGGAATACCTCCAGCTTTATCATTTTTGAAAAAGAGCCTAAGGCAAGTAAAACTATAATTTTATCTGATGACGTACTATTGAATAATGAAAATTAATCACCATCTGTAAAATGTAGAAAATGTGCAAACTATAACTGATGTAAAAATGTTGATTATTGCAGCGGTAAGAGAACTAAAAGCAACTTGTTTTAGTTTAAAAACAGCAACAGAAATTGTAAATCAAATCAAATTGACCAAGATAACCCGTCTAAATGTCCAAGCGCAAAATAGAACTTTTACCTTCGGTTGTGACATCTGAAACGAAGCAGTAAATTCAAAACAGAAATGTTACAAACCCATTGATCTTTCATTTAAAACCATGAGTACATTATAAGTCAGACACAAAAGCAGATTTTACGATATACAATAAGTGTCAACACTAAATACTATAAGTGTGAAACACATACAATAAGACTAGAAAAGCTGTGTTTCAAAAGTTTGATCAAAATTAGCACATAAATGATTTAATTTCAAGGTGAGAACAATTTTAAGCAAACCCTTAAAATACCATATTTGTGGTTGCAAAAAATCATTTTTAATGCTTTTGTACGTTTTTAGTATTCTAACATATTATAATAACTTTCGCTAAACTCACCTTAGGTGTGGAAACCACCCTAATTTAACTTTCCTTGAAATAATTTCATAATCAATCTCAATGTATACAAAATAGAATGGTGATGAACATCAACCCCATGAACGCTCTTCTTTAAATAAAAGCAAACAAGGGTTGAATCTCTAACTACACAATTTTTGTTCACTACTTACCACAACTTTTCTTAAGTGTTTCAAAAGAAAACTGTTGTTTTTTTTAACGTCGTCTTTTTTTAATTTTTTTATTTTTTATTATTATATTTACCCCATTTTCATTCTTGTTATTTTCTGTTTACTTACCTCAAATTAAATTTATTTTTAAATGATTTTTATAGAAAAAAGTGGTATGGCTTTCAACACCAATTGTAACGATACGCATAATATGACTGAATTATCGTGTTTCACCTTCTCAATGTCCGTGATACTTGCTTTACTAACCATAGCAACAAATCTCGCGGTTGTTCTGTCGTTGCTTCAAAAAAAACAGATTCTGTGTCAGTTAGCTTTTTACAAAATATTATTAAACGTTGTTTTTGCAGACCTTCTAACCGGTTTAATTTCTGATTCCTTATCAATTTCATTTCATATGAAGGAGATGCTTCATATTCCAATATCGCTCGCGGAAAAAATAGCTCTCCACGTCACTTTGTTTGTTATAAACGGAGCATCGATATTGAATATGGTCTTACTCTGCATCGATCGAGTCGCTGCTTTAAAAAAACCCTTACTGTATCGCAACGGTTTGGCTAACTGGAAATGCCTTTTAGCATTAACAAGTACTTGGATACTTTCTAGCTGCTTAATTGCCCTATATTTCAAATACGGGTATATAAAGTACTTGGCAGTATTTTCAACAACTACAGTTGCTTTTGCATGTCTGAGTCTATTTGTAACTATTGGGATCTTTCATATTCATATTTTCAACAAGAGTTCGAAAATAGATTTTAGCCTCTCCAAAGATACAAAAAATAACAATATAGAAAAATCTGAGCAATCAAATAGAGCAGAAAGCCTTGACAATAGGGAAATCTCCATGAATGGATTGCAAAGTGATTCGAGTTGTAGTAAAGATAACGTCGAGACAACAAGAAGAAAAAAGAAAAACTCGGAAATCGAACGTTCTGTTAACAAATCATTTATAATTATGTTGTTTGTTTTCCTTGTTTCGTATTTACCGGCGTGTGTTATGATTATATACATGAATGCATGCGAGGACTGCGACTGCATATTAATCCATATATTGAGGGACTTGACATACCTAGCTATACTATCAAGTGCGCTACTCAGACCATTGAACTTTATTTACCGGCTTAAAGTTTTCAACTTTTCATTTAAAAAATTATTTAAAAAGAAATAAAGTAAAACGATAAATATTTATTCAAAAACGTTTACAAGCCATGATGATTAAGCTACAGACTGAATGCTAAGATGCCCCTAAGACACTTCTTGAGTAAAATAATAAGAAAGCTTTGAATGATAATCCCAATTTTGTACGGATGGGTGAAAGAAAAGTTGGTTTCAGCCAGCAATCCGTTGAAGAGAAATGAACACGTTCGTGTAAACGAGCAGGTTAATTTAAAGTAACGGTAACAGATATTATGTTTCTTGATCAATAAAAGGAAATCACCATTCAAAAAGTTATACAGGATCGAGATAACAATTATGAATAGTTATTATTTAGCTCCACTACCACACAAGAAAGTTAAGTGATTGGCAATAGTTTTAACAACGAATTTGACCTGATTTCAGAGTTTGGTTGCAATAATTAAATTCTATCGCTTTAATATTTTTAAAGCTGCTTGATAATAAGTTTTACCCCATTTCCAAAGACGTAAAGAAAGCCAATATTGGGAAATGCGACTCACCAAATAGAATAGAAAACCTGACAATAGAGTAATCTTTATTAACGAATAACAAATCTATTCTGGTAGAAGAAGAAAGACTCCAAAGTGCGTGCGAATATTGTGATTGAATGCCTCTCGAGATCATAGAAGATTACCTGGATGAATCTCTCTCAAGATCTTATTTAATTACCTGCGCAGCGCAGGTAATTAAATTTTATGAAATGACAAGTTACATCAAATTACACAATGGTTTGTTTCAGCTTTTTGGTTCTTGACCAGTAATATTCTTGGAACAGTTATAAGAATATCATAACAGTATTAGAAAAACCCTTTCGAAAGTAAAACATTATAACATGAACTTGAATGCATAAAGTATAAAAATTGCTTATGCAACATATAAAAAAGCTCGAAAGCTCGATATGTATTTAGAAATTTTACTCAGCAAAATTGAACTCACAATCAATTTGCAAATTTGATAAATTTTTATTTAAAATGAAAAAATAATACAAATGTATTTTTTTAGAGAAGAAATACACAATTCGATTATCTTGCAAATAAAAATGTAATCATTTATTTGGAAAAAAAAAAAAATAATAATAATAAAAAGGCTAAAATATGTGATGTATATCATGCAATACATTTCGTGAAAAATTTTTTTTATAATTATAAGCACAGAATCTCCCAAGCAGAATTGGCAAGAAAATATATCTTTTTTATACCCTTTACTCTCCTGATCTATTTCAAGATATAAATTAGGTGGAACAGAAGCTATAACTAACAAATTGAACCCGTAGTTCCTGATAGCTTAAAATGTTGAAGCCACTTATTATTAAACCTCGTATTTGATATTTTAATTTGAAGTTTAAGATATCAATTTATTCTCAGAATCTTTAAAAACATCTTTAGCAAGTATATTTGCATTTAGCTTTCGCCACCGGCGTTACACGGTGTTAGAATTTTGTGACATAAGATTGATTATTCACTTCGTTGCTGAAGTGACCAATAAGAAAACGTTGCTAAGAAAACGTTGCTAAGAAAACGTTGTGTTAATACTAGTGTTGTTACGACTTTGAATTTATTCGGCTGTCGATTTGTCAAAATCGACCAAAATCGACTTATACATTTTTAAAATCGACTTAGTCGACTAAAAGTCGATTTCGTCGAAATATTTTAATAAATTCTTTCATTTAAATATTTATATGATTGTAATATTCGAATATTATAATAATATATTTCAATGTTGCTTGACAATTTATTTTTTAGAAGCTATGAAACAAATAGAACTTTAAGAGAGTAAACAAAAAAGCTAGGTGGTATGCAATACTGTTATGATAACACATGCTGCTGTTTTATCAAGGGCATTTTCTTTGTTCAACTTTAATTCATCTAAACTGTTAGATGAATTAAAATCCAATAAACTAACAAAATAAAACAGAAATTACTATCACAAAGTAAAGAAAAAAAACACGAATGGGCATTTTATATCATTTTTTACAACAATCAAAGCAAAAAATTAACAAAAAAATTTAATAAAAAGCGGTCGCGTTTATAGGTGGGGACAGATGGGGTGGCTAAACTTTTTTTGGGGTAGCAGATTTACTAAATTTTTTCGCATTCTTAACTGAGTACCATAACACATTACTTAACATTTTGTTTTAAAAAGCATCAATTAGTTACTATAACGAGAAAAAGGAAAAAATAATGAAGTGGTGGTACAAACAGTAAGCTAAGAGTTTATGTGATACAGCAAATTAAGTTCAATGTTCAGATATTTTGGTTGAATTAAAAAAACAGCTATGAATGGTATTCTTACGCATGGCTCAATTTTTATAAATAACTTATCTTTACAAGATAAACTACTTATAAAGATGTCTCTTTACTAATTGGTCAGTATCACAACAATATTAGAGATTGATCAAACTAAATCAAGTAAAAAAATTGAAGTAAGGATTTTAGGATGATTACCCGACTAAATCGACTTTTAGTCGATTAGTAGGAGACTCTTAGTCGATTAAATCGACTATTCGAATTTTCAAAGTCGACTAATTTCGACTTTCGACTAGTCGATTTAGTCGAAGTCGATAACAACACTAGTTAACACTCTCTAGTCACAAGATAAGAAAGTCTTCTTTGGCTTATCAGATCCTTTTCTAGTGTTTTACACTGTAAAGGTGTCAGGTTATGCCTATCCATTGGAAGTAGTTTTTATACCCCAATTTATAGGGCTGAAATAATTCTAAAATCGTTTGGAGAAGTTTTAAATCTCTGTTTCCACTGTGTGTAGCGCCAACAAAACTTTATTAAGTTATCAGGTTTTGAAGTGCTTCGACTAAAATAAAGAAAAGAAAATTTCATAGGAGACACTCTAACTCAGAGGTGGGGAACCTGCGGCCCCCAGACACTCTTTGTGCGGCCCCGAAACGTAAAAATAAGAACTTAAATTTTTTTAAAAATATTTTAGAGAATAAAGTGAAATTTAAAAAACTACTTTATTTTTACATTTTAGTAGGGTTCGGAAAAAGTGTCTGCGCAGATCTGCGCAGACGAAAATATTTCAGTATCCTAAAATCTCTCTTTGACAACAAGAAGGATCCATTGGAAATTTGGAAAACTGCAGTTGAGTATCCAAAACTCCGTCGAATAGCCAGGCGTCTTCTGAGCTGCTTTGGTTCAACCTACTGCTGTGAATCTACGTTTTCACACATGACATTTATCAAGTCTTGTTTAAGGTCACAGTTGACCGATGAGCATCTGGAAGACCAACTGAAGCTTAAAACTACGAAGATAGAGCCAAATATTCAAGTTCTGGTTCAAAAGAAACAGAATCAGAAAAGCCATTGAGAACTTTTGTGATACATGATACATTAAGAAATATTGTGATACATGCGTTAAGAAATATTGTGATACAAGATGCTTTAAGAAATATATAAATTTAGTACGAGTACTATACACCAAATTTGCATATTTATTAGTGCGGCCCCCAAACAATTTTTTTAAGGGTTATGCGGCCCCCAAGCTCAGAAAGGTTCCCCACCCCTGCTCTAACTACTCTCCATAAATTTATTAAGATAAAAAAGATAATACTTTTGATTCTAACTTCTTTAATCTTTAAAACAAACAAAAGTTTAAAAATTTTTAATCTTTAAAACAAAAGTTGAAACCATCATGTAACAGTTTTTTTCAGCGTGAGACAAAAAAATTGCAAAAAAAATATTGATTAATTCATTAAAACTCATAAATTAACAAAGGATCATTTCTGTCAAAAAGGGATATTGCTCCTAAATTTTTTTAAATAAAGCGTTACTTTTTCTGGTTTTATAAGATAGGGTAACATTTTTCAGGTAAGTAAATGATGCTTAGTATGAATATTTTTCAGGTAAATAAATGATGCTTAGTATGAACATTTTGCTTTTACTTTTGCATGATGTAAACACATGGTTAATAAAAAAAAACAAAAACAAAAAAAAACAAAAAAAACACTGAGAGCGGAAGAAAGTAAATATTTAATTAAAGGGGGTTCTTTCGTTTAACTCAAAAATTGATGGACGACGAAAATTAAAAGAATGCAAACTCTTTTGTGCTAAGCATGTTTCTTTGCAGAACAGCCATTTTATATTTGTATTCAAACACGAATTCAAATAATCTCCGATTGTCCTAAAGTTTACCAACTCGGAATCTTTAGAGATTAGAGATTCCAACTGAACAGAATACAAACTTTTTTTTTACCAATGCACAAATATTAGTGTTATACTATTTGGTTGGAAGATAATTTTGTGGAGATAATAAACATGCGCTAAATTATGTTTAATTTCAACTTAATAGAACACGAAAAGATTGATTCATAATAACAAGCAGATTTATCTCCCAAAAAAATGGAAGTACAGTTTATTCATCTAAGAAACACAACGTCTCCATTTTTTTTTTCTCTAAAATTCATTGATAAAAGAAAATCAATAATTTATAAAATTCATAAGCTTATAAATTCATAATTTCGTACACAAGTATAACATATAAAGAAACAATCATTTGAACTTATGCAACCCACTGACACGATGCTAGAAAAGGTTACGATTAATCGGTACAAGCTTTAGGGAAAAAAAAAATCATTCAGATCAAATTTCATAGTCAGGTTTGAGCAATCATTAACATCCATAAAAATGTGACACTAGAGCTCGATTAAATATTTACAAAATTTGATAAAAAAATATAAAAAATAACTTAATTTACAATTAAGCAAGACTTATAAAACAATTAATTGCTTTAATTAACATTCGTTTAATAATCATTTCTAGAAGTATTACTCACATTTCTTTTCTCCAGGTTAATATTAAAATCACCATTCTAATGAAATTAGTAACAATAATAATAAAAAACAATAACAATAAATAAGTAAAATGGTAATCTAGATGTAATCGATGTTCCAGTGTTTTCCAGTAACTCACTAAAGGATATACCTTCGATATCAATCATTTTTTGCAAAGCAAAAATGAATTCTTTCGGTATGTAGCACAATGCGGTTACTCAACTTCGACTAATCGAACATGATAGCGCAGGGCAAATCTCACTTACATTCACTGGGTGGAGAGCACAAAAACGATTCTACGATTTGCTACCTTGCTGGTTTGAGTGTAGTAACGTAAGTTTAGCTAAATCCTGATGAAAAAAAAAAAAATTCTCAGTAAGTTCAATAACGAACGAACATTTAGCAAACAAGAAATAATAAAAACATCAAAAAATTGAGATTAACAAAAAAGATAGCGGAGATTTATAAAAAGACACATTCATACTTTTTGTAGTTGCGCATTTTTCGCAAGAGTTTCTTCTAACATTTGCTGCATTTTTAATGTCTTTTCCTTCATTAAATCCTCGGTCGGGTTAAACTTCAACTTGTCGAGCATTTTTTCTTTCAGGGTTTGCATTTTGCGATTGCGGTCAGGAGATACATCTTAATTAGCAAAAATTATACTATAATTGGTTAAATGATCAGCATATTTAAAGTAGAGGTACAAGTACGAGAGAAAACGTACGAACATGAGAGAATAGAAATAAATATAAGAAGGCAAACTAACGTATACCTCCATTATTTTCTGTGACGTACGTCTGGATTATCAGTGACTTTTGCATGAGATCATTCGCCATAACAGCACCGCTTTCCTCCAAATGCCTTACCTAATGCAAACATGTAAATATTTTTAATAATTTCCTACCAACACAATGAGTTAAAAAATAAAAACCGCTTTTAGACCAAAAAATTACTATTGTCGAAAATATTTCATTATTTCCACAAAAGTAATTTGTTTTACTTTCTCTTCAAGAATCCATTTTTCTTGTTGAAGGTCAGCGAGCCTGGAAATCAAGTCTACCGTCTCGTCGCTCAAATTGGCAATATTTGTTGAGCTACCCATCGGACTGCTTGACTAAGAAATATTAAACCAACGTAAAACGTGAAGAAAAAAAAAAAAAATAAAATAAATCACTTCGAAAAATCAAAGAAAACAACATAAAGAAAAGAAACATTTAAAAAAAACCTTTGGGCTTGTGAAATCTTCATTGTCTGCTCCTCCAGTTGAAGAAACCAAAGAGAGATGACTTCTAAACGGTATTTTAGAATTACTTTTGTATTAAGTCGTATATTTAAAAAAAGTATTGATAGAAAAAATGATTCTTCATTAACTTACAGCATTGAAATTCACTAATAGTTTATCATAAACCAGTATTGCTAATTCTTAGGAGTAAATGAATTTGATTGACGTTTGAACTGGTTTTTCGTTTGTTTCACTTTTCACTACTTTGTGTGGCCATGTTGTGATACTGTTAAAATATTTTGCTTTCTTTGCTAACTTACTACGCAGGGAAAGTGAAATTGATTTTATTTTTGACTCAAACCAAAACTTTTTAAAAAAAATAAAACAAACTCTGAATATAAGACTTATTTCTATTGATTTTACTAGCATTCAATTAATCTAAATTTCAATTGAAAAAAATCAGTATATTATATTTGTTTGGTAAATACCTCAATTCTCGTATATATATGTATGTAATATAATGTAATGTAAAATGTGTGTGTGTGTGTGGATTTTTTTAAGCTTTTAATTTTATAATGAAAAAAAAAAAAAAAAAAAAAAAAAAAGCTTCTGAAATGAAATTGATATGAAAATTAATGACAGTAGTAATGTTTGAAACAGATCTGTATGCAAGTTTTACACAGAACATAGAAAAGGCATTTGAATTACTTTTATAGGAATAAACTTATATTTGAATGCAATACAAAATATTTTCAATACAAAAAAAGTTGAAATTCTTATTCCTTATTACATATATTATAGAAGCAAGTGATGCTGAAAATTTGCACTTACCCACTATCCTGTCGCCTATGCATAGACATAGCCTTCACTTGAAGCGACTCAGGGTTAAAAATTTCATCATAGGCTTCAAACAAGAAATATAAAAATTTTATAAGCCTTTTTTAAATAAGAGAAAATATTCAATCAAAACAAGAACCAATCAGTTACTTCTATTTTTAAAATTGGTTTGATTAAGCAATAAAACGAAGATGTTTTGGTATTTAAAAGCAACATTAGTTTTCTACAAAAAAAAAAAATTATACTTTTGGAAATAAAGACTTTTTTTAAAACTAAAAGAAAAAGATTTAATAAAATAAACCAGGAAATAGACATACTATTTTTAACTTTAATTTCTTGAATAAAATCTTGCAATTTACTTTGAGCTTGATCTGCCTTTTTACGTTCTGATACTAAATTTCTCTTTAGCTCTTTTATCTACAGCAAAAATTTTTTAAAAAAATTAACACTGATATAGTAAGATATAGAATTTCAGAGATATTTATTAGATATCATTAATTAACTGTGATTGTCAATTCTGATCTTTCAAATGGTATAAATGTAAACCTAGAGTATAGGCACTAGAGCTGCAATACAGTATATCTGGTTTTAGAAAATCTATTATATATAAGCTAGTGTTTAACAGTAACTTGAAAATATTTTCAAAAAATAAAACATACAAAAAAAAAAAAACCCCCACAAAATTAATGCTTTTATTAATATAAAAATTAATTTATGCAACTTCATAAATAACTCAGAACACATCAAACTTCCTTTAAGGAGGTTTGATTGTTTTTAATTCTATGTTATGATAAACCAACCAAATATATATTCTTAGCAGTTTTATATTCTTCAATATGGTTGGAGGTTAACTCTCTTTCTCAAAACAACTCAAGTAATGTATGCAAATTTAATTTATGCAAAAATATTTTTACATATGGTGAATGACCAAATGCAGACAAAAGGGTTTTTATTATGTACATTATACAATAATAGTTTCAATATGTATGAAGTTTAACTTTTTTTTTTCTCTCAAAACAACTAAACTTATGCAGACAACTTCATGCAAAAATCTTTCTAGATATTGTGAATGACCAAATGCATATTTTAATAAAAAGGCTTATTGCCTAAGTACATCATACAGTAATAGATTCAGCCATCCTAATTTGTTACTGCTTTAAGGGTTTAAAATTTTTAGAGCGGCAGAGATCTTCAAAATTAAAAAAATCTCTAAATTTGAGATTTTTTATAGCCATACAGTTTTTTATTTTATCTACTCTTTCTTCAATGCAACATTCAAAAACCATAAAAGCTATAGATATCTTGCTACTACCTTTTGACTTGGTGTAACTCATACTTTATTTTTGTTTTAATAACTTAGCTAAACTGATCAGAAACCTTTGAAACGCTTTTTTTACAATTTTTACCCAAAATCAATTTTTTTTTAAGAAAACAGAGTATAAGCAAAGTTTATAATTTGCTGATACTGTTTCTTAAGTAAATGAGGCAAACATTTATCCAGATCATTACTGAGATTAAATAGTAGAGAATTGGTTTGTTAACTTAAATATTTATGATAAAAGACTAAAAAAAGACAATAAAAATAATATTTGAATAAAAAAAATATAACAACAATAACAAAAAAATTGTAAAATTTTTATAATTACCATCTGATCATTTTTTTTGTTAGCTATTCTATGCTCAACTTCTTTATCCTTTAAACTTTCTTTCAATTTCTCTACAAGCATGGTTTGATCATTCTTCTCTTTTGTAATTGATTCCAATGAAATTTCTAAACTCTGTAATAGCAACAAAAAATTACAATATAAATTACTTCAATCACCAAAAAAAGATTATTTGTTCATGCAAAATTTACTTTCATAAGAAATATTTTTTACATAATTATAATGTTGATAATGATTCTATTTGAGATATTCTGTGATCCAAGTAAGATCTAAGAACCAATTGCATAAATACATGGTCTCACATGGATATAGTTCTGACATTTGTGAAAAATATACATGGATAAACATACACAGATATAGTTCTGACATTTGTGATAAATATACATGGATAAACATACATGGATATAGTTCTGACATTTGTGATAAAAAAAAAACACCACATTTTTTCTATGTACATGACCGAGAAGATCCTTTGTTTGTATTCAAACAAGCAAAATATTAAATTTATGTAAATAAAAATACATACTTCTTTTTCCAGATTATATTTTGAAATTAAATCTTGAGTACTTTTTTCAAAATTTGCTTTAGTTTCTTCAACCTCAACACTATGTTTTTCGATGGCACTTTTTAAGGCCTCCTTAAACAAAATTGATACTAAAATGATGACATTAAAATCATATGAAAAATATTTTTAAGGTTGAAATAAAAAAAACATGCCGCAAACCTCACTATCTGAAAGAGCTCTTTGCAGCCAGCCTGATTTTTCTTTTAATGACTTCAGTTGCTCTTCAAGCGATTGCGCGTAGGATTTTACATCCTCCAGTTCTGATTTAAGTTTCTAAGAATGAGATAACAGTAAACAGCAATCATTTTGTTTATGTAAACTTGCTTTAAATGCCTTATGTTACAAAAAGCAGATCCAAGAAAGAATGCATAGCAAAAAGCTAAACCTGATATTACCAACTTGTAGAATATCAAAATTTAATTAACATGCCTTAATGTCTGAAACTTTTACCTTGTGATTCAAAATTTGACTTTTCAATTCATTAACCTCTGCCTAAAAATATTTTGCAAATGAGATCATATAATGAGATGTGAATATCATTTATCATAAACATAAGCTCATAAAAAAAGAAAAAACATGACAAAAATTAAAAATATATTCCATTTTTCAAAATTTTTTGTAATTATTTTTTTTTTCAAGTCATCACATACATTATTTTTTTCAACCAACAACTTAATGTCACTCCCAAAATTGTTCTTTGTTTCTTCAAGTCTCAAACGGTGAGCCTCTACTTCATTGTGAAGCTCTTTGGAGCTGGCATCAAGTAAAATCTTTCTCTTTTCAGCTAACTAAATAAAAACAGCTCAATGAATAAAATAAAGAACAGATGGAAATTATCTGCACGGATTGCCAGAACACTTCAGAAATTTGTTCAGACTTTTTTATGAAAAGACATTTATAGCAGGTTCAATGTATATCCTTTTTTTACATTATGAAATCTATTTGTATTGATCACTCAAAATTATTAATTTGTTTATAATTTATTGCATTTTACTTAACAGAAAATTTAAAATTATTTAGTTCTTAAATAATCTTCATTTATGTTTGTACAAGGGAATTTGAATGAGTATATTATATAACTTCAATCCAAGTTATTGATTAGCCCTTACTTAATCTTTTTTTTAATCACTTTAGTTTGCTAATTATTTTAAAATAAATTAAAAACTTTTATTGGTAAACATTCAATTATTTAGTTCTTCATACATTCTCTATGTGTAGATTCAAATTTATATAGTTATCATTATCTCATGCTCATATCTTTCTGTATTGAATAACTTGATTTAATTAGTAACATTTACTAACTGAGTGAATTTTTCAAACCAAGCAGTAGCAATTAAATATAGTAGCATATGATAGTTACAGTAATTAAAAGCATTTCAACATTCTAAAAAGTCAATAGAGATTTTCAAAATTAGTAAATAGGGAAAGAATAAGTCAGAATCATAACAATGAAGCAAAAAAAAAGACAGGTTTTTAAAAAGTTATTTTACAGGATTATAAAAATGTTTTTTTTTTTATAACATTACCTCATTTGCTTTAGTGAGTTCCATTTTTAAATTTAAAAGTTTCTCTTCGAGTTCTACTTCTCTATTTCTAAGCTTTTGATTTTCTTCCGATAGAATCTAAATTTAAAAATGAATTACAAATTTTGAATACTATGAAACCAAAAAAATACTGATAATAACAATAAAAAAAAAACTTTCTATTTCTAATAAACTTATTAAAGAACTAAGATAAAATTATGTGTAAAACTGTTTAATTTAATACAACTTTATACTTTTAATACTTTTATACTGTTAATCTTCAGTTAATGCAGGAAACGTTTTGACAAAAAAGAACTTTATAATAATTAATTTTCCCTATTTATTATCTTATCTTATTCCCTTATATCACATTCCCTGAAGAAAAAAAAAAGCAAAAACAAAAAAACAACTTATTCTAATGTTTCTCTTTTAAGACATTAGAAGAGTAAGAGAAATGTTGCAGATTAAAATACCCCAGGATAAAGTCTTTATTCATGAAATATCTTCACCATTTTGTTTTGTCATAATTTTCATGTAATACTTTTATCTTTGCCATAAAAATGTCTGTCTATTTGTTTGTTTGTTCTTTATGCAAATCCACACCTGTGGACCAATCTTCACCAAATTTTGCACTTGGGGGTATTCTCACCCAGGAAAGGTTTTTGACCAGGTTCCAACCACCCCAGACTCCAAGTTCATTCAGAGTGGTTATGGCTGGAAGCAAGTTTCAATCCCTCTGACCATTCCTTGGCCCCTGGTGAGAAAATGAATGTGGAGTGTTGCAACTCTGTAGGGATTGGTTCAGATGAGCTGAAAACTTGCACAGTGGTAACTTCACTTCCTGAATTCAATGATGACATTCCTTTCCTGACCATGAACATTCCTATGTCAGTGGCCCAGTTCTGTAGAACCACAAGTTTTTGAATAACAGAAAAGAAACATTAAAAAAAAAAAAATTTGCATATCTTCAAAACAAAAAAAACATCTTTATTAAACAAACCCCCATAAAATGTCCCATTTTACTATGAAATACCTGGCACTTTGTGCTGAGTATTCTAGCTTGTACTTAAATATATTTCAAATATAAAAATATGACATTACAAGTATGAACAAACAAAATGTCATAATTTTCAAAACCATTTTACAAAGCACGTAATTTGTAAGTTACTTTACTTATTTTAAATAGTAAACAAACAAAAAATCCCATTTGGTTTTAATTTGATACAATATTAAAAATTAAATTAATTTTGATATATTTTAGGAAAACAAGTTAAATTTTATAAAACTATTTATTCTGAATATTTATTGTTATCTTTATCATGATATCTAATTTTATTTTGTTTATACAGTATGCTACAGAACAATTGTAAATGCTTTAAAATTATGCAAACTAATTATAGATCATACTTTTAATTTTTCATTATCAAACTCTTTTTCATTGTGTAAAGCCAACAGTTTCTCCTCTATTTGCATAGTTTTCTCTGCAAGGTTCTCTTTATGCAGCTGTAAATAAGAGAACAATTTAGTTTTCCTGATTACATATACATGAAGGAAGGATTAAAATCTTACTAATAACTCATATAAGTATTAGCAAAATTATTTCCTAAACATAGATAAGAACAACAAAAATAAAAAATCTTAAAAAAAAGTTTTTTTTAAAAATATCAAACAAACCTGTTGCAAACCAATAATTTCAGCTTGTAAAGCTTCATTTTCACTTCTAAAAATAAAAACAAAGCAGAGAAAACTTGACAATAACAACTTCATAGGTTGTTGTTATGATACTAATTTATTAAAAATTATTTACGGTTATGATTTGGCAATGATAAAATGATCAACAACTTTTTTTTAATATAAAATTATTTTAATTACTTTTAACTACATATCTACAGATTATTTCTCAACATAAAAGTTTAACATTTACTGCCAATTAATTTTTTTTATCATATATTGATATATTTAAAATAAAAGAGTAAAATAAAAAGGTGGAAATAAAAATGGTAACCTAAGAATATTTATCCTGCTCAGTAAGTTTTCTTCATCACTTCTATCCTGTATTAAAAACAGAATTAATGTTCAACAAAATGTTATTAACAAGAAAAAATAGAAATAAAAAACAGAATGCAATCTGTTTTCAGATAACATTTTGTGGTAGATTTAAATTCTTTCTTGAATATGTTTTAAAGAAATTTATGAAGTTTATTTCATCTTTAGTGAATTGTCATTTTATTCTAAAGGATGAAAATCATTTTTACTTTAGCTTGAGACAAAGCTTCTTCTAATTGTTTAATATTTTCCTGATAGACCTAAAAGAACACACAAATAACTTATAAATACATAAAAGGTCATGAATAAATACAAAAGGGATAAGAGGCTAAAAAATGTAAAGATTAAAAACTAGACAAAAAAAAATCTTACTAGAAGCTGTTTATCTGTATTTTCTTTTAATTTTTCTTGTGAAATTCTAATGATAAAATTCTTTATATTTTAAAATAAAGATTATTTTACTCCATAAAGTAAAAATAGAAAGATAACTAAAAAAATGAATATTATGAAACAAAATTTAATAAATGTGAACATAAACGAGTAATTATGAATGCAGTAATATAAATCTTCTCTTAACCTATTTTCCTCATACATTCTTTCTTTTTCTTCTTGTAATTTAACAAAACTATAATCAAAATAACATAGTTATGTTATTATATTGACATTTATATAATAATGTGATATATAATCATGTTAATGCTAAAATAGTATATATAATTTTATCATTATGATAATTTACATAGTTATGCTATTGTTACAAAAACTTATATACTCTTCAATATAGGAAAACTAATTTTTGTACAGTCAACCAACTGTATTGACAAGCCTTATGCAAGAGTTTTGAAATTTAACTGAGAAAAATTATGTTCAACTGAACTCAAACTATCATACATTAGAGATGCTTTGAGTTATTTATAACTTATATTTAAAAAAAAAATTACTATCAGATAAAAATATACAAAGGAAAGCTCTTCTATCTCTTGCAATGATCAATAAATGATTTAAATATGAGTTATAACAACAGCAGTTACCACTAACAATATCAGCAACACCAGCAACATAAACACCAAAAACAGGTAGTTTTACTTACCTTTCTTGTTTTCTTTTAGCTTTTTCAGACCACTAAAATACAGAAAACAACCTTTTTTCATGCTGAGTAGGGACAAACATAAATAAAGACTTTACAAAATCACCTGAAATGACTACCTTCTTTACTTCCTCTGTTAATCTGGTAGTTTCTTTCTTCATTGTTTCCTAAGAATAAAACTTGAACTGAGTTTTGAAGAAATCTAGTTAATTTAGATTCTTATTTTTAAGTTTCATGATGTAAAAAAAATTTTTGTGACAATATTTTAATATCTTTATAGAAGCATAAAACACAAGAAAAATGATTTAAAAAAAAAAAGTAGCAAAAAACCTGAAACTCATAAGAAAATAAAAGCAGAAAAAATGTTAAAATATGAAAATGTTAATTCGCTTATAATGGTATCAAAAGATCTGATAACAGAACATTTGGACAGATTAGAAATCAAGAAATACTTAGACAAAAAAGAACAATCTAAATTCATGCTCATTAATTTAGCAACAAATTGTTTCACTTACTTTCAAAGATAATAACTGTTCTTGAAGATTAGTTACTTCAGCTTTAAAGTGTTCAACTATATAAAAGATATAACAAAAAGAGCTAAAGCTTTTTTAAAGTTTTTTTTTTTGTAGAAAAAAAAAAATAGAAAAAAAAATAAAAAATAAAAAACAACCTAAAATAAAATATTTTTAAGTAAAATGTTTTTAAGTAAACCTCAGGACTCAGAAAAGGATAATAAACTTGACAGTTACCATATCTCAAAAAGAAAAGGATTTATTTTTTGTCAGTATGCATTTAGTGGCAATTTAAACCCCTGAAATTCCCTAAAATAATGTGAACTTAATTCACCGCTCTCTGAGTTTGAATTCTTTGTTAAAGTCGAATCATTAAAGGCATTTTTACAAATTTTTTCTATTGAATCGTACAGCTCTTTCGAATTTTGCAAGTCTCCCATAACTATATTTAAATTGTCTTTATTTTCACTTTTGAAATCCACAGATGAAAAAGGCTCTGTATCTAAAGATTCCTGTTTTACTTGAGTTCCTCCTTCGTTTTGAAGATGACTAGTCAGCTTTTCAAATATGCTGTTACACAACTCTGTAATATTTATGGTAGGAACCTTCTGAGAATATGTTGATTGGCAGCTTTGATTTTCTCTTTTCAAATCTATAAAAATTTAACCAAATTTGTAAAAAAAAAAAAAAAAAAAAAAAGAAGACCTTTAGGAAGAACAATACCTTTCACTGCAAAACATATTTGGAAATATTTTTAAAAGATTAAAAAAAAAAAAAAAAAAAAAAAAAAAGCATTAAGAACATATTCACCTTCGATAATTTTTTGAAGGCTGGCTATTTCGTGTTTCAATTTTTCATTTTCCTCAATGCTGGAGGTGATCTGTTCTTTTTCAATTGATAACTGAAGAATTAAATAAAAAACTGTTTATATCACAATATTTTAAAAAAATAACAATTACTTCTTATACAAATTTAACTGCAACTATTATTTCTAACTCACCCTTGACATCTCATGCATAAGGGTTTCGTTTTGTAGCTTAAAATCTTCTTCTTGTCGCTAAATTTAATGTTGATAGAAATTATTTGACATCAAAAGGAAATTGTGAAACTTTTTAATTTTGAATACTAAATTCAAAACATTTTAAATATAAATACTAACCTGCAACTGTTGATTTAATCTTTCATTTTCCTCAAGCATATCTGACCAATCCTAAAATAGAGATTTAATGTAAGAACAGCGAGTTTAAGAACAGAACAGCATTTAAGAATTTCATAGTACAGCACTTAAGAGATTTAGTATAGGAACAGCATTTAAGAGTTTACTTCAGCATATTTGCAACCCTAACATTTTCAAGTCCTATCAAGCAAACTTAAACAAGTTCTGTTTAAAATTGGCAGCTGCAATAAAAATATTAAGTAAGACTTAACACTACAATAGAATGATAGGTACAACAACACATTAGAATGACAAATTAGAATGATTTTTCTGAAAAAAAACCTCTAATAATTTGTTTAGGAATTATTTCTATTTTTTCTTTATGAAAAAAGATTGTACTGAACTGATTAAATCAATCTAAAAAATGCAACATCGAACATTTGTTGCACTTATAGAATAGCAAAAACACAAAGTTACCTTCTTTGATTTGTTCTTTGTAATTCCCTAAAGAAAAAATTAGAATAAATTTTATCTAAATATAGGGGGAAAAAAAGTGAGGAATATATAGTAACTATATATAATAATAAAGTATATAGTAATATATATAATAATAGTAACTTTAAAAGTTATGTATTCTTATATATATATATATGTGTATATGTGTGTATTTACAAACACACACACACACACACACACACACACACACACACACACACACACACACACACACACACACACACACATATATATTTTACAACTGCAACATCAAAACATCTTTTTAAATAATATGATGCACCCCTCCTCTCTGGTTTCCTTTAGCAAAATATGAATGTATACAAAATTTTAGATCATTTGACATTTTGACCTTTGCCTAAATTAAATAACTGAGTGGTCCTGTTCACCACCACTGAGCAGGATTTCCATTGCCTGGTTTTTATTTAACTTTAAATAAATTTACAATGTAATTTTAAAGCTGTACAAACTACATTATTAATAATATTATGTAACTGCACCATTCAATTACTATATACTTAATCTTCTGTTTTTATTAAACTGTACAGCATTAGAAATATATATTTTCATGATTTTAGTGTAGAAAATTAAAGTTTCCTTCAGTAAATCAAACATTTGGGTTGAGTGAAGATTAAAACATTACCAAATGATCTAAAATTTTGTACACATTTATATTTTGTCAAAAGAAACACACACACACACAGATATATATATATATATATATATATATATATATATATATATATATATATATATATATATATATATATATATATATATATATATATACATATACATATATATATATATATATATATATATATATATATATATATATATATATATATATATATATATGCCATTTAGACTGTTAGATTCCACTTTTTACCATCTCTAAATTTACTTCATATAAAATTTTATGCATGTTTGAAAAGCTATTTTCAATAGAATAAACCTGAAGTCAATCAGAAATGAAAAATACAAATCTACTTTTTTACATTTACCCCTTATAAAGATGTGTAAATGTAATAATCTAATGTATACTGAATCTGATAGATGGTAGTCACCACCTAGCATTTAAAGCTAAAGTGTATTAGCAGTATGATTTTTTGAAATTTTCTATTTCTTGAATTCTACACTTGTCAGAAATCAAAAACACTTCTTTACATTGATGTCAGTATAAATCTCTTTTTTTTTTTTTTTTTTTTATTAAAAACATTTACAATTAATTTAAGAAAACATTTACAATTACTTTAAGAAATAACTGATCTCCATCAAAGATACATGTATAATAGTGCAAAGAGGATCTAAGCCTCATTTCATAATACTGCTAATTAATGAAGAAGAACCATGTGTAAATACTTTGTACCTTGTTACAGCTTTATCATCCATACTAATAATATACTGTTCTGGTTTGTGACCAAGATTGAAGAGAAATATTAATATCATTTTATTTGTTTTACTCTTTGTTAATTCAGGTACAAAGGTTAATTGCTTCAATTTATGGCATGATGCATGGTTAAGAGGTTTTCAGAAAGGTTTTTGTTTTTAGTTCAGAAAGTTAAAATTAAAAAATTCCCGTCTTAAAACAAAAGCAAATCTCAAATCTTAACATACTCCTTATTTAATGCTTATTTTAAAAACGATGCTAAAAATCAAAATAGTAGCTAAAAAACCAGAGTATTTTATAGAATAGTGCCTATAAGCAATTATTTGTAAAAAAGCACAAGAAGTCCTTTATTTATAATTTATTGTTTAATGTGAAAGTTCTGTCTGGCTATAGATATTTTAAACAACTACATTATATCAATGTTTTCTTTTTTCATCTCTTTTACTATTCTTGCAGAAGCTTGCTTAGATCCAGGGTTTCTGAATAATAAATTAAATTTGTATCTGCCTGACTAGAACAACAGTTTTAGCAATATCCTGAAAAATTAAAATGTAAAAAAAAGAGAAAGGGCTAGCAGTTAGCCTGTTTTAATTTACTTTATAGTGCATTTTTTTAAAAACTAAAATTTTTAAAATCGCTGATGAACTCTCAAAATTGTAAAGTCTTAAATCTTTCAAACTTACCCATAAAGTTTCTGGCATTTTGTGTAAGAAGAGGAACCTTAAGGAGATACAGAACTTATTTTGTGTAACAAGAGGAACCTTAAGGAGATACAGAACTTATTTTGTATTACAAGAGGAACCTTAAGGAGATACAGAACTTATTACAGAGTTTTAATTTTATGAATCTTCCAAATGCATAAATTTAATTATCAAAATGCAAAATTTTATGTTGACCTTAAGTTTTGATAAGAGAAGATTATTAAAAAAGGTTAAGAAAAATATAGTCAAAAATATAAAGTCATGTAAACATATATAGTCAAAAATAAAAAGGTCAACAAAAAATTTCAAACCTGGAATCCAGAAAATTTTGGTACTTTGCTTAGTTTTTGGATTTCTTTTTCTTGTGTTGAACATTTTTCATTTAATCCTGCATAATCTAACAAAGTTTGAAAAAAAAAAAAATAAATAAAATAACATAAGTATAAACATACAAATAGATTTGTAGAATTATTCTCCTAGGCAAAATATAGGTAAAATAAGAAGCGATTACTTCAGCTTTCATTGCACAAAAAAAAACAAAATAAAAATCGTCAAATTTTAAAAACATGTAAGACTTTGTCGAACTAGAAGTATTCTTTTTTTTTTTTTGAGCTCCCTAATAGATATGAACTTCTGTTTCAATATTATTATTATTTTTCAATATTGCATAAAAAATCATTAAGATGAGAACTGAAAAAATAATTGGGATGTTTCTTCAAAAGGTTTTTACTAAATAATCTTTTTTGCCTTGTCATATAATTTATGTATCTTTAATAAATTTATTAAAACAGCAAAAAAAAAAAAGCAAAGCAAATAAGACAACAATTATCTGGTAAATAAAATGACAAATAACTTATTTTATGTGATGTCATGAAAATGTTATTTATAATACTATATTTTAATACTTTCACAAGCTACTTAATTTATAAAAAAAGTTATTTTTCAATTGAAAGATATTTAGTAAAATTATAAACAAGATGTTATTATATAAAATGCATATTTGGTTACAAATCAAATCTAGTTTTGAAAATAAGTTTGAGAAGAAATTTTGCTGGAAAATTATAAATTATAAAAGAACCAAAAGATGTTTTATTTGCATTACTTGATTCAGTTTTTTGCAACTTGGAGCTTAATTCATAATTTTGAGAGCGAAGCTCTAGCAACTGCATCTAAAAGAAAAAAAAAAATTTTTTTTTTTGATAATAAGAACAGCAACTACAAAAATAGAAAAAATTATAAGAACAACAACATCAATTATAGCAATATAAATTACAAAACAATTTTATCTTATTTTTAAAACAATTTCATAAAATTCAAGAGATTATTACATCTATAATTGTTCAATCTTTTTTACATTCAAACAAATCAACAACAATCAAATAAACATAAAACTGTGACAAAATTATGAGCACAAAGGAGTTTAAAAAATCTGTCTAAATATTGTATAAAAAACACACCAACGTTAATTTAAAGGAATTTTTTAGTTAGTGTTGGTGAATTTTTAGCTAATGTATTGATTGTTTAATCAATTAATTAAATAACTAACAGATATATTTTCAAAGTACTTCAGGGAATTATATACAATTCACTTGAGATAACAATTATATGTAGCAAGCAATAGAAGAAAGCTGCAATGCAGACAATTGAAAAATTAAAATTTTTTACATCCAGACCCCAGCTGTTAAGCAGAAAGACATTTTTTCTTTACAAAAAAAAAAAAAAAAAAAAAAAAAAAAAAAAAAAAAAAAAGATTGCTATTGTAAATCGCAATCTTCAATTATGTTTTTCTTGTATCGGAAAATATGTTCATAAGTTTTTTTTTTCAAAGAAAAACTACCAATTATTTCAGAGCCCAGACATTTCACTGAGCAATTTGCTTTAAAATAGAGAGTTAAAACAGCTTATAGTAAACATACTTTTAGTATGATCACATCATGCTAAGTATGCTTGCACTTCACATGTCATTGTCAAATAACACTCTAAGCATTTATTCAAAAACAGGTTTTTTAAAAGCTACAAAATTATTGAAAGCAAATGGACTGAAAAGACACTAGGAGAAAATTTTCTTTGATAATTTTCATGTCTGCATGTCATTGACATGCAGACATGAAAATTATGACATCAGGCAGAAACAAAAAAAGTCCTGTAAGCATCTGCATAATAACAAATAAAGCAAGAAAGCATAACCTGTCAGGACTATCAGTCAGGTTCTGATGAAAATAACTTTCTTTCATTAAGTTGCTCACATTTCTTATCATTTGGCTCCACAAAACACAAAAACAAATAACTGAAAAAAACTATTCAATATGCTGATGAAAATGACCATTGTTAAATAGCAAGAGAAATTAAAATATCAAAGAAAACAGAAAAAAAGGATAGTTGTCTAAAATAGATATTAAAAGAAACATCAATAAAACTGCTTTTAATTTTTATTTATAGAAAGTCCTTTACTCTTTTTTATTGCTATTTTTTTTTGCAGTAGAAAAAGTAAAAACAATCTTAACTTTTTTAACTTTTATATTAGGATAAAAGATCAGATCTTGGATTATGTTTGATAACCAACCAAACACTTCCCTAAAATCACTTGATGAAAACTGCAATTTAATTTCTTTCAAATGAGTAAACAAACCTGTAAGATGATATTGTGGTGTCTTAATTTTTAAAAAATTATTAAGCATTTTAAACTTTGTTTTTATTTAATAGTTAGTTTGTATTTAGTATCCACATTTCCGGAAGCAAAGGCAGAATCTTCTACAAATAATGTTTTCACAAATAAACTTTTTAGATGTTTGAAAATAGTTTAAAGAAAAATTGTTATTAAATAAGTCTTACAAGGATGCTATTTGCCAAAACTAAATTAATTTGCAAAGTATAAAAAATCACCTGTCAGAACTATTGGTTCACTTATAAGGTTTTTTACTTTTGCATTAAAGTATACTATTATTATTATTGTTAATATTATTATCATTTTTATAATAATAATAATAATAATAATAATAATAATAATAATAATAATAATAATAATAATAATAATAATAATAATAATAATAATAATAATAATAATAATAATAATAATAATAATAATAATAATAATAATAATAATAATAATAAAAACAGCAACAACAACAACAACAACAACAACAATAATAATAATAATAACAATAATAATTATACTAATATCAGTATTAAGATTAATTTAATACTGATACTAGTATCATATATGATATGACATATTAAGAAAATATCCTAAGATATCAAGATACTATTTTAACATTGTTAAGATTTGATTGATGTCAAGATATTATTTTATTACTACTTTACTAAATTTTAAGAAAATATCATATATACTAGGGTATAAGTCAAGATTTTAGGCCATTTAGAATGGATTTAAATTGTTCCTAAAGAAGATCAAAATATCAATCTATGGAATATACATTGAACCATTATAAAGAATTACTCTTTTCAGTTCAAATTAGGAGATTGAATTAAAAACTGAATCAACTTATACATTAATACATATGATATGCAACATTAAAAAATAGAGGTGAATTTATAAGTTTCTTTACAATAATTTTTCATTCAGACAACTAACTTTCATATTTTTTTTTTTTTTTAACTTACAAATATGGGATATCACATACTAATTAATGGAAATCTTCAGTTATTCCAATGAAAACTACATTTTGAATTAACTAAATTAATTAATTTTGAATTAACATTTGAATTAACTTACTTGATATTTTTCTAAACATAAAATATAACACCAGTTATGTAATACAATTAAATCTCTAGCTTTTCCAATAGGAGCTGTTTTAAGTAATAATTTTTTTGATAATGAAAACATAATTTGTTTTAATAATTAAAAGAAAAACATTATACTAAGAACACTGTATATGCTTATTTTCCATTTGATGCAACTTCATTTTATTCGATTAAATATAGGTTGCAACAGTTTTTATACCTTATAATTTAAATAGAAATGTAAAGTAAATCCTTATTGAAAAAAAAATAAATAAAAATAAAAAAACTTATTAAAAAAAAAAATTGAAATTGCCTGTTTTTCCACTTTATGTTTTTCTGTTTTGTTTTTCTCATTTTTTTTTTTTTTTTTACTGCAAACAGCAGTAAAAAATATAGCAAAAGTACTTTGAGATAGGATGAACAAATTTTTAGATCCTTTTTGCCATCAATAAAGGGAATAGTAAAAAATAGATCTAAAAATTTATAATGCAAAAATTAACAATCCAAGGCATTATTAAAATGCATTTTTACATTATTAGATATTAAATAACGTTTTAATAATAAGGTTTCCTACTTGAAGTCTAGAAAACTCTTCTTCAGAAATAGTCGCCATCTTACTTCGCTTTACTTTTCTCGGCTTCCGTTTGTAAAATAAAAACATTGCAGGCAACATTTTTATGGCAGATTAGGTAAGGCAAAGAACTTCGGCGCGCCTAATTCAAAAAGGGAAATTTTAAATTATGTGTAAGAATATTGTGGAAAAGTATATTTGTTATTGTCAAAAATTCCTAAATATTATGTACTGTAATACTTCTTATAGCCTTAAAAAGAAAAAAAAAAAAAATGGCATTACCCACATGCTCTTGCAATATAAAGAAAAACGGAATATCATGCCTTGATTATAGCTCTCCAATTGCAGGGCCCCACAATTTAAAATCCGTTATAGCAGGAATACTTTCTATTCGACGTCAGGCTGAAGATGTATTAAATAATCTTGTTGAGGAAGAAAAGTCTTTAAAAGGATCTTCAGAAGCACATGAGCAATTCTCTGATTTAAATAATGAGCAAGATGATGAAGAACTTTTTGAAGATGATGAAGATGTTGAAGATTCAAGTATTATAACCTCTATTTCCTCTTCTCCGCCAGAAAAGAAGATTAAGCATTTTTATGAAAAAAAATAAACTTTTTGCTTTTCTGGTTTTTCATGTATAGCAATCTATATTATCATTTATTTCAGGTAACATACTAGAAATTATACAGTAAACAATACCCTACATACTCTTGAAATATTGAAAATAATTTATTGAGCAATGTTTATGCTCAAACCAATTTAATTAGATTCTTATTTATATAGTCTTTAATTAATATATATATATATATATATATATATATATATATATATATATATATATATATATATATATATATATATATATATATATATCTGTGTGTGTGTGTAAAAATGCATATTAATCAGATTTGGGATGACTTTAAAACCAAGAATATAGAATTATTAGGTATGATATTGATTTTTAGCTTATCTTTACATTACATTATGTTAGTTATAATAATTATGATTTTTAGCTTATTTTTACATTACATATTAACAGCTTAAAAATGACAATTTAAAATTTTTGATTGACCAATGTTTATTCAATGAGCAGTTTAATTGATTTTTTTCAGTTAGTACAGTAAATGAAGTGTTTATTCAATTGTTATGATATAAAATATAAAATTTAATTGTTATAATAATTTCATGCCTGATTATCTGTAAATTTGCTATTATGTATGTTTATGTATTTTTTTTTTTTAATTCAATTATTTGTATTATTTTTAACTATATGAAAGTAAATTTTAACTTTTTTTTTTGTTAAGAAAATAAGTATGAATTTATTTGAAGAAAAAGATATAGTTCGAATTTGTGCCCCTATGGTAAGATATTCAAAGTAAGTAAATTTTATCTTATTGTGTTAACTTCAGTTAAAAAGTTTTAAATTTTTTTACTTTTTTTTTTTTAAAAAAAACAACAGAAAAAGAATTAAAGAAACCTACTTTTGATTACAATCTTTTGTTACTTTTGTTTTATTTTAGATGTAAAATAGTAACTTTAACTAAAGTTTCTAAGTTTATATGCTAATAGCTTGTTAATAATATTGAAAATTATTATTTTTGAAAAAAATGTTGTCTACTGTTTTTTGATTTAGACAACCTTTCAGACATCTTGTAAGAAGGTAAGGAGTTCTGATCTATTGCAAGAAATTTAGTACTTAAGATCTGCTTTTATGTTAAGTAAAATAGTATTAGAATTATAATGTATGTGTGTAAAACAGGGTGTGACAATTTTTTTTTCTTTTTAATTATGTATGGCTAATAAAAAAAAAGTTACATTTTCAGATAGAACTTCTTAAAATTTATATATATATATATATATATATATATATATATATATATATATATATATATATATATATATATATATATATATATATATATATATATATATATATATATATATACATATATACTACTATGATCAAAAAGTAAGGTGAATTTTTAAGTTGGTAGGAATGTCATTAACATTTGCGCCAAATTGCATGTCAAACTCATAATTTTTTTTTTTTTGTTTACGCTTGTTTCTGAAGTACCAAAAGTGCATTCGGCGATTTGCACGATGTCTAATTTTGTTGAGCAAAGAAGTGCTATTAAATTTTGTTTGCAGAATGATATTTCTGCTGCTGAAAGGTATCGAATGTTGCAAAAGGCTTTCGATGAAGAGACTATGTCTCAAAAAAATGTTTACAAGTGGTACAAAGACTTCAAAGAAGGCCTAGAACGTGTTGATGACTTGGAACGCTCCGGACGACCATCGACTTTGATTGATGATCGCCACATCAACAAAATCAAAGAATTGGTGCTTGCAAATTGTCGGTTAACCATTCGAGACCGAATTCCTTCCAACTGGCCAAACTGTCAACAAGGAATATTATTTAAGCGTTATGCGACGTTTGCGTGAAGCTATTCGCAAAAAGAGACTGGAATTATGGGCCAATAACTCTTGGATTTTGCACCACGATAATGCGCCTTCGCACACAGCACTGGTTCTTCGTGAGTTTTTCGCCAAAAACTCTACCCATGTTGCTCCACAACCACCGTATTCGCCCGACTTAGCACCGTGTGACTTCTGGCTGTTCCCAAAGCTCAAGAGACCACTCCGGGGAAATTGTTTTGAGTCCATTGAAGAGATCCAATGTGAATCGGCACGCGCATTGAAGGCTATCCTTACCGAGGACTTTTCGGTATGCTTCGAAGACTGGAAAAAACGCTGGCAAAAGTGAATTGGGGCCGGGGGGGATTATTTTGAGGGGGACAATACAGATTTGGAAGAATAAATAAAAATTTTTCATTTTATAAAAAAATTCACCTTACTTTTTGATCACAGTAGTATATATATATATATATATATATATATATATATATATATATATATATATATATATATATATATATATATATATATATATATATATCTGAATATAAAAAAACATTTAAATTACTACTTTTTATATAATTTTTTTATGAACTATTTGTTTTTTAAGAGGTTTAACAAGTCTTTCTAATTTGAATTTTTGACCATAAGTTCTCAGCTAGCTAACTGACTTCAAATTTATGTATCTCTTCCGACATGTTTAACAATGTTAATTACTAAGCTTGAGTTTTTAATTATTTCATCTGATTGGTTTTAGACTTTAATGTTAAACCATTATGTACTCAACAATCAATCTCAAATTTTCGCATGCTATTCCATGCTTAGACACCTAGATTCTGTAAAATTGTAAGGCAGTAGTTAGCCATCTACTGTGACAACCAGGATCATTTTCTAATGATGCAAATCTCTTTGGAAAAGTTTTAATAGCTGTAAATATCTGGTATCCATAGCTCTGATCAGTGTTCAGATCTTTAATATCAGGACTGAGAGGAGGAGGCGAGGTTTCATAAACATTTATAATGTCTGTAATGATTTTAAAGTCTTTTGCATTATTCAACATCTTAACAGGCAACCCTGATCATTGTTGATTTGATTAGGACCATCAAGTAATCTATTAAGTCTTCTTAACCCTAGTTCTCCAGTGTGTTGGTCATGTACAATCCATACAAGTTTCATTTTTTTTGATCCACTGTATCCATCCATCCTCCTGCCACTCCAGTATTTAAATTGGTAATATCCCAGCCTACAGCTTACAATGTCAAATGCAAGGATCTTTCTTTACACCATTTAAGTAAATGACCTGCAAATATCTCTGCATGTTTATTTAAAACTGATTCTTCAGGAACAAAATTGAAAAGATAATTTCCACCAGGTTTTCTGCATACAGTTTAATGTTTTTCTTTTACTGGACCTGGGAATTTTCTGCCTTCAACATCAATAAAGACTTTAGTTTCATCTTTTCTACCATCAAAAAGTATACAACTCAAACCGTTATTAGTAAGGTTTTCAAATATTTTCTTGTACTTTCTTAACTTTATTATGATGATGAGACAAGTATTTTTTCTTTTTTGTTAGGATCTTCAGAAAACTTGTTTGAGTTACTTTGGGGCAACATAAAATCTTTTTCTTGATTTATAATTTCCTTATCTATTTTTGATTTCTTTATTCGGGTTGCTTGTTTTTCTTTATACACCATTTTAATGTTTTTTTTTTCTTTCTTAATTCCAATAACTTTGATGGCTGCTATTTGATATCTGACAAATTTTAATTCTATTCTCTCACATAATTTTATACACAATTATTCTCAAAACAAAGCAGTATTATATAACTGGATGTAAACAAATTAAACAGTTTATCCATAAATCTATCTCTTGCTAATATATTTACATTGCCATTGCTAACTATTTCTGATTGTAATTTAAAAAATCTTGTATATTCATCACCCAAACCAAATTTTAAAAGCAAAAAAAGAAAGTTTTTACACAGGGGTGTTTTGAGATGTCAGTTCTGGACATTGGGTTAAAATTTTATACATTTTCCTTTAACATTTCAGCATTCTAAATGTAATTTTTAAATTCTGTACCAAAAATCTTTCTAAATACATTATTTTATATTTTTTCCATTGTTATTTCTCAAATTATTAAGGAAAATACTTTTTACAAATGTCATGAAAACCAGTTCATTTTGGAAACAGGGTCAATTTTAAAATTGCTGTATCTTTTTAAGCTAGCTAACTTACTTTAAGATAGTGATTATGTTATTGCCACATTGTAACTATTATATTATTGCTACAATATATATGATCTTATGCTTGGTATCAGCATTAAACATTAAGATTGCTGATTGATATCTTTTCATTAATTTTTTCATGTTAAGTTAAATAGTTATTTTGTTATTTAATGGCAGTGTGTACCCTGCCATATCATTTGCTCCCACTATTTAATTGAATGAAATGCATGCAAATATGGAAACACCATTAGAACATTTGTGTTCTAATTGTGTTGAAAGTAGTCAATCTAGCTTACATTGTGGAAATCTCAAAGTAATTGGATTGCATATGGGGATATAGAATTCTAAAAAGAACTGGTACTTGTTTAAAGTACTTTCTAAACAAGTTTCTAAGAATCAGTGAGACCAAAACTAAAGAAGGCATTTTCTTTAGTCCTAAGATTTGATATTGAATGATAATGAACTTTGCAATAAGCTCAGCACCCATAAAATGTTATGGATATTTTTTTGTAGCAAAAAGATGTCTTCTAAATATGTAGGACATGTTAAGAAGCTTAGGCAGACCTTTAAGTCAATGGGGTGTAATACATCTCAAAATACACTTTTTGGATTTACACTTAGATTTCTTCTCTTTTAATCTTGATGTTGTCAGTAATTAACTTTGAGAATTATTTCATCAGGACATCTGTTCAATTGAAAAGTGATGTCAAAGAAAATAAAATCTTACAATCAACTGACAGTGTCACTTCATTTTTTCCACTGTGTTTTCATCTTTATGTTATTGTCTTTAGAAAGACCTTTCCTGGAATTTCCTTCATTTTGTTGAATGTTGCTTTAACTAATAACTTGCTTTGTTGTAAGATTTAAATCTTATCACAGGAGCTTTGCAAGAATTCTTTTCTGAGATCATTGCAAAAATTTCAGATTCTTTTCATGAGAACCTTGCTTATTGTGTTTATTACTTTTATTATTAAGAAATTACAAAATTACTTGTTTCCACTTTTCCGTGGACTAAGTCTCTCCTTATACCATCTTAAATTTGTAAGCCAATCTCAGATCTCTGAGAGTCAGCATCTGTTTACTAATGACTGCCTATATACCAATAATTTTTCTTAATACTTTAAATATATATACATGTACTTAAAATATATATACATATACCTAAATACATATATACTTAAAAAAATACAAGACATACTTGAAGAAATTTGTTTTAGACAGTTTTTGTTAAAGCTTTTTGTAAGTTCACAATAACTTAACCTTGGATTTACTGTCACAACTTAAAAGTATTGTTACATTCTGTGGTTTTTTTTTTAATATTAAAAGCCAGGATAATGTTGGATGCCAAATGTTTTGGTTACAAGTTAACTTAGTAGTCTTGCTAATTCTCTGTTTCATCCTTCATTCATCTTTCAATTAGTTGCTTTGCTTGCTGGACTTAATCTTAACTTCTACAAAATTTATCTTAACTTCTACAAAAATCTTCACAAAATTTCATAAAATTCCCTAAATGTGATTAAACTTGTCAGCTTTGATGTCTCATATTTTTTTATAGAAAATAAAATTAGTTGTTGTCATTGGCTTTTTTAAATTACATTTTCTAGTATAATTTTTAATATGCACATGCTGAAACTTTTGACTGAAAGTCAAAAAAATAATGAATTAGTGAAATTCAGTCACAGACAAGGTTTCATTTATTTTCAGTCATGCTGACTTTTTGTTTATGTCTGTATCATGTTGTCTTTTTATGATGCTTTGAAGGAAAAAGAAATTGGAAAAATCCTTGTATACAATCTGTATATTTGTAACATAGGTATAAATGCGACCTAGCCTACACACCAATGATAATGTCAGATTCATTTATTAAATCAATTGAAGCTAGGAACAGTGACTTTACAACGAATGAAGGTAAGGTGCATGCAGTTTTTTTTGCTTCAAAGTCTATAGCAGTGACATTAAAACTTGATGAAGCATTTAAACCTTACAAAAGAATCCAAATCCTTTTTTTATTGTTTTGAACTCATAAACCATTGAAAATAAAAATAAATGTTGGAAGTCATTTAAAGAGAGGTTTAGAATAGTTGCCAAAGATATGCATATTGATAGAAAAGTTTAAAGTTTCTTTAATATCAGAATAAGGTTCTCAAGTTTTATTTCAGATGATCAGTTCTCTATTTATATCAGATTCACATTTCTCTATTTATTGCAAAATTAAAAAAAAAAAGTAAACCAATATAGAAGTGGATACAATTTAAACTGTAGCTTTTGTTCTTAACTCTATTCACTATAAATAAAGAAATGCTTTATATATATATATATATATATATATATATATATATATATATATATATATATATATATATATATATATATATATATATATATATATATATATATATATATATATATATATATATATATATATATATATATATATATATACATAGCATTTTTATTGGTTTAATTTTACTTTATTTGAATTTATTTTAACAGAAGACAGACCGTTGATTGTTCAGTTTGCAGCAAATAATGCCAAAGACTTTGCTGAAGCTGCAGAAATTATTTATCCGTAATTATTTTTTGGTAACAATGTTTATTTTTTGGGTTAAGAGTTTTAATTGACTTGTTTTAAAAGTTTTTTTTATTAAAAATGTTTTATTTCTTAATCTGCAAGATTGTTTAAAATCTATAACTAAAAGCTAATATTAAACCTTATAGAACTAAATTTATATATTTTCTCATTAATACATTAAAATATTTTATTACATGCCAGAGTAATTCTGGAGTTTAGTTTTATCAAAAAGTCATAGAACCATCAAAAAAAAAGTTTTTTTCACCTTACAATATCACAAAACCTAATTGAAAAGCAGAACTGTGGTGTGGTCTTGCAAATTGTACATCAGAAAAGTACTAAGATAAATCAATAACACACCTTTTCAGATTTTAAACCAAAGTTTTTAATCTCAAAGTAATAATAAAATAGAGCAATAAAAAAAATATTGTTTTAAAGTCAGATTAGATATTGTGATGTAAAATTTCCTCTATAATTTTTTAATTGTAAAATGCTTTTTATTAGATAACTTGGGACCCCTAGAAGCGTCCTTGTCAAGCTTCACCTTTTTCTCTCTAGCATTATATTCCTATTGGCAATTTATAAGGAACATTTAAATAACAATAATCAATATTAGTTAAATGTTTAGTAAATGTTTAGTATATTATTGTTTTATGTATGGCTAGAGCTAAAATTACCTTCTAATTTTAGTTATGCTGATGGGGTTGGTTTAAATTGTGGTTGCCCGCAGAGGTGTGTTTCATCGCATCCATTTTTTTTTTTTTTAGTTTAATCTTTAATTGATCTTTTATTCAAGAAAAGTATACATTATGATATTTTCCTTTTTTTCAGATGGGCAATGGCAGAAGGCTATGGGGCTCAGCTTATATCTAGACCTGAGCTTGTAAACGACATGATAAAACAGACTAGGCAAAGAGTTCCTCAAAATTTTCCCTGTGAAATTAAAATTAGAATACATTCTGATATAAGGTAATTAGAAATGTCATTAATATCTCAAATTTGACATTTAAGTAGAAAGTTTTTTTTTTTCCCCTGAACAAAATTGTAATAAATTCTAGGTATTATACTTACGAAATAGCAAAAAAATCAGAGTTTAAGACATTTCCAGTAGGCTTGTAATAGTTTAAAACCCATGTCTAGACCTATTTAAACTTACGTCAACTTTGGAGAAGTTGGGAATTTCATCATACTTATCAACTATATCACAGGATATGTAATGATAATTGTACGTGGTGAAATAATCCTCAATCAGTTAGAGTAAGTTTTGATTGCTTTTTATTGTTAAAGTATGGATTTAAAATTAATTAAATGCAGGATTTGTTTAGAAAAACAGTGGACTTGTGCCAAAAGGCTGAGCATGCAGGGGTGTCATGGATAAATGTTCATGGTAGAATGCCTTCACAAAGAAACGAGCCAGTCAACTATGAAGCAATTAAAATAGTAAATTTTTATTTTACAGTTTTTGAGATTGATAGCTTTTAGAAGGGTTTATTTATACGTTTAAGTTTGCATGTTTTATTAA